>NW_026057582.1:97158951-97458951 GCF_023721935.1 Panthera uncia | reverse complement strand
ATTTAAACCACATAGTGTGACATCAGTAATGCTTCAGAAAAGTAGCTTTTTTATTTACAGTTATGAAGTAGTTTTGCTCACTCAAGACAGATCTTAAAATTATAGTAATATGATAGATCATTTTTTTTTTAATGTTTACTTATTTTTGAGAGAGGGAAAGATAGAAAGAAAATACAAGTGGGGTAGGGGCAGAGACAGAGAGGGGGAAAGGATCCAAAGCAGGCTCCATGCTGACAGCAGGGAGTGCGATGTGGGGCTCGAACTCCCTAACAGTGAGACCATGACCTGAGCCAAAGTCTGATACTTAACTGGCTGAGCCACCCAGGTACTCTGTGAAAGATATTTTCTACCAGAATTATTACAGACCTGATATTTACTATAAAGAAGAAGTTAACATACTTTCTTTCTACCTCTTTTATTTTACTGGATTTTAAAGATTCTGGGAATTGAATCTCAACATAAAGCATTTTTTTCTTTATTTCTATTTTTCTTCATGAAGAAAACTGCCATTAAGAAGAATGAACTTGCATGGCTAGCAGTTTGACACGGATGCCAAAGAATGATGAAATTTGGAAACACAATACCCAAATCAACTCACACCTGGGAAAGGAAGTCAATAAAAGTTGTCACTGAATTACTTTATCATTCTTCTCAATGATACCAGGCTTCTTCTCAATAACTTGATCACAACTAAATAAAGTATCTGTTTCTCAGCCATTAAATTATGTAGGAAAACCAAAATAATGCAATAGTCTAAATGAAATGGGAATGGCAATTACTATATAAACTATACTAAAGTATAACCACTCAGAGGATGAGACTGTATAACTCTCATATATCATCTAATAAACAATTACTAAAAGAAAGTCCATGCTTAGAAAATATTATGCAACAGTATCTATCAGAGTAAAAAAAATACATAACTTGTCAACCACTGGGTCCCACAATCTTATTTGTATGTCAGCTATATTAGGAACCTGGAATTTACTTGTACATGAGAAAAGGTTCATATATGGAATCTAGGGTTAGAACAGTGTGACAGTTAAAAAGCTCTGGAGTAAAAAAGGCCAATATATTTCTGTCACTACTAACAGCATTAAGAAAATACTTAACCTTGCTGTGCCTCAGTTTCCTCATCCGTAAAATGAGCATAACGATACCTAACTCACATGTTTTTCTTGAGGATTACATGAGACAATGTTATAGAAACAATCAGAACACAATCCAACACAGTAAGGTCCTGTGTAAATAGCAGCCTACCAACTGGACAGAAGTGAGAAGGAAAATGACATTTCCCCCTTCTTTTCTGGGTTTGGTGGGAGTTATCTTCTTACCTCTTACTGTATAATCCTCTCCTATCATCTAGTATCCCTCTGCTCACCTGGTGCCCAGTGTGTGCAACTTTTTACTGTAGATCCCTGCAGTGATTTGTCATCAATAGTGTATCACACATTCCAAAATAAATGAATTCCCTTCTCCTTTAATTAAAACTTCTCTCCTAGGAACTAAGTAATCCAACTTAACTAAGTTTTAAAAATACATTAACATTCTGACAGATTATGCTTATTAACCCAAACCAGTCACTGGTAAAATATAAAGCACTGAAACAAAATTAAAATTTAGACAAAAACAGACCAGCCTTTCCTAAGAATTTGCCTACAGACCTGCTCCTTTAAATCATTTCTATTAGCCATAGCTTCTGCCAATATAATCCACAGCTCTACCAGGTTCTTAATATTTTCAAAATAGATTCCATAGCAGTGTGTAGATTTACAGTCATTTGCTCATGAGCTGCCAATGTCACCAATGTCACTGCCAATTTCACAGTAACTACAAAACCATATATTTTGATGTTAAAACCTCAGAAATTGTAGAATTTTAAACTTACTTTGATCAGATGCTAACATCTAGAATAAAATATGTTTCATTTGTTTATGGAATTCATTTCTTAAATATCTCAACATTAAATGCATTAAAGCTGGTGAATATCAATAGGGACCAAACTGTAATTTTTAATGGAACTTTGAACCTTTGACTTTCTTCAATTTTCCCAGTTAATGAAAGGGTGGAAAACTATTACGCACACTGTGAAGTAAATGGATCCCAAAAGAATCTTCTAAAATCAAAAGAATAGAACAAATCTGAAAGCTCAAAGTTTTCTCAGTCTAAACCAATACTTAATCAGACATTTAATTTTGTTTGAAAACTGTTTTATTTTTAACTGTCATGCAATAGAAACAGAGCAAAATGAAGATTCAGGTTAATTTGGGTTTTTGTTCTTTGCACTAAGACAGCCCTTATTTTAGTTTTGAGCTTGATAAGGATCTGCTTTTACTCATTCATTTACTCAATATATACTTATTAGCGTAAGGCATAAAGGTTCCAAAAGACATAAAACAACTTAAAAGTCAACCAACTAGATTATGAAACCAAGAACACTGTCTATTTGGGAAGAAGAGTGGGAAGGGTCAACACTGAGATTTTGTCAAACTAGAACCTATTCTGTGAGAAATTCATACATCCTAAAAAATGCTTACAAAAGCTAAGTGCTTCCACCCCACCGATCCCGCCATGACTTCCACTTAAAATCATAATTGTTTATGTAAACATTACAGTTGGTTAAAGAGCCTGTATTTTTTTCACTGGCTGAAAAGCACTGAAAAACTGCCAGTCATTACCAGTTCCCCTGCAAGTAACAAGCTTTTGATGGAGCAATAAATAAAACATCATGTAATACGTTCATATGTTAAAGAACAGAAAGTAATACTTATGTACTTTCAAAAAGGGATCACAAAAATAAATTCAGTTGCTAGGCTTCAATATGGTTCTCAGAATTTAAGCCCCACTCACTGAAGTCTCCTATTGCTATTGAGAAGGTCATTACCAAAGCCCAAGACTCAATTTCAAGGTTGGGACCATAGACAGGCTCACCTCTAAATCTACTTTTTTCAAAGGTTGTTCTGTATCTTCTGGCAGACAAAATTCTCAACTCTAGTAGTCCTTTCTTGAAAGGTAAGGGAAAGCCACTCAAGAAATGTTACTTTACCTATTTACTAAGTACCAGTACTATGTTTCAGGCATATACTAAAAGATATGGATACAAGAATTAATAAATGCTCAGGGAATTTATAGTTCAGTTGAAAAAGAGGTGTATACAACTCTCTATGATAAAAGATGATTTAAAAAAGAACTCAGCAAGTTGCACAAAGTATTAAGAAACTACAAAAGAAGCAGTGATATTGCCTCTATCTGAAGTCAGGGATATCAAATATGAACTGATTCTTGATAGGAAGAAAGTCGATGGCATTAAGCAAAGGCAAACACTGCAAAGTGAATGATAATTCTAGAAATAAGGAGTTGCTGAGATATGCCTAGACTGAAGAGTACTTGACAGAGATGGGGATGAAAAAAAGTGAGAGCTAGAAAATGAAGATTCTTTAAATGCCATGCTAAGGAACCTAAACTTTTCCTTGTAGAAAGGATAATGATGTAGAGAGATCTATGATAGATTCCTGTCACGAAAAACTAAAATTCCTAACAAAAAACTTAGCATTCATACTGAAAATCGTGTTTAAGTTAAATGAGTTTAAAATTTATTTTTCTTTTCCCACTTAAATCAAATGTACTGGGTTCCTACAGCTTTACCTGGAATTTAATGTCTACACAATATTCTATCTTTATATACATTATAAGCTTATTAAGTACAAAGTCTGAATCCTTAATAGTTCTTCTGAATACAACGTAGTCTTTTTCCTTTTGGTATTTTCCACTCTCACAAGCATGGTGTTTAACAAATAGAAGGCACTCAATAAAATATGAAGAGATAGGTGGTGTATTAAAACACTTACAGAAAACAAAAACTATTAGAATTTGCTCTATACCAAAACAATTTCACAAAATGAACTGCCTGTCCACTGGTTTTCCACAGAAAATCAAGGCCACACAGGCCTTGCTGAAAGGATGGAATATCAATTGCTACACTCACAGCACACAGCAATCTAAGCTGCTCTAGGGCAGCACCTCTTTATCCCAACAGTTGTAGAGATCAAATTGCAGCTTGGCCATGCACAGGCACAAAGAGTTAGCAGACATCTTAGGGCATTCCAAATGGTATGCTCTTTGCTCCCAGTTATCTGCCAAAGTAGTCATCCTTCAGGCACAGGGCTAATCTGGGGCCTATCTGTGAAAAAGCTACTGGAGGCTTGGCTCCTTTGCACTATGATGTCAGATCACTGGAAAGTCAGATCACCTGGGAACCCAAGTGAGGTCAGGCCACAGGGCTAGTTTGGCATGGAGGTTATTCCCAGTTCCCAGGCTTCCGACTCAAGCCTAGGGAGCTAGAGACCTCAGCTGCCAGAGGACTAGGGTTTCTGGACTGAAAAATTTCCAATAGAAGTCTTCATTTCTATCTTCTCAAGTTTCCTCTATGCCACACAGGCAAAAATGATGAAATCTTACCAAGGTCTGCTGATCAGTTCTGTGTCATCTTCCCTCAATAAGCATATACCAAGGGCTTCAGTTTAAATTATCTCCCACTGTTAGGTCTTAGGGAAGGATAAGCAATTTCTGCTATCCCCCAGTGAATCAAAAAATCCCTTTTTATGCCTGCAACAAGTCACTAAGAAAGGCTGTTGGCACTATGTTTTCATGGAGTTTGGCCTAAAACTTAATGAGATTCAGCTACTCCATGCTTATGTCCAGGGTGAAATAACAAGACATTCCAAGAAGCCAACCAGAAGCAAGTTAGTTCAGTCCGCACCAGTTCTGCCACAGGTGACCTTCATCTTTAAAAAACTAAAAAAACTAGAATGGGAATAGAGCAAGCCAGAAAAGGGAGGACATTCAAACATGACTTCACCTTAAGATACCATACATGGGACTAACACCAGGGACACTGCACCTGGGACAGGATATAAATGTGTTCTTCACTCAGTGAAACTCTATATTTCTGTTGACAATTTTAGCCCAGTAACCCACACACTGCAATTTGAATCTCCTATTATCACATCAACTCTTTTTTTCCTTTTCCCCTAACAACCCAATAAACGTTGGGAATATTCTGAAGGTGTAGCTTCCAAAGTACCTCAATTTTAACATCTCAGTTTCCTCACTTGTACAAGACGTACCAAGGCCATTTTTAGCTTTCAATAGCCAATGCATCCATTCTATCTAAGTCCAGCCCATATAACCCATAAAGACAGACTGAATCTCTTAAAGGGTTTTGTGGAACTGGACAAAAGGCAACAGGCTACATTACTACTCTTGTATTCTTTTCTTTCCTATACACAAAGAACTCACTTTCCCCAATTAAAAACAAACTTTCAATCAAATTCCTAAGAATTGATTCCTGAGAGCCTGGTCTTAGACAAACTAAGTAATGGGCACTATGGAAAGATGATTCCAGTTTCTCAGGTGTCTAAGTGTTTGTTTAGATTCTGTATTAAAAATGAGAATATCACACGCATTAGATTAGACACTATTAACACTAGCCAAGAAGATTCTTATAGTGTCATATAGTTTCACACTATTTGTGACACTATCCTGCTATGGCTTTCAAAGGCAAATGAAAGCTCCTTTTCCCCCTTATTATGGTACACTTAAAATGCTTTAAAACAGAATTCTTCAAAATAAAATCTTAATAAGCAGATGAACCAGAAATCTTGTGGGTTTTTTTTGGAGCCAAGATTGACCATGTTAATTCTTTCCTACTGCGTGCTTTACTGACCCTTAGAGCCATTATCTTGCAAGGCAATCTATTATGACATTAATCAGATATATTATACATTGTTATGTTAACATGAGTATGCATGTTGAGAAAGCTATGTCTTTACAACTTGCTGGGTAATTTATGAGTCATTTTAACTTTTTCTGAATTTCCACAGTCCAGTTTCCTACAACACTGAATGATCTATATATTTTCTCATTAGAAATATCAGATCCAATGGTCTATTAGAAAGACCATTTGGATCTTGATTTTTAAAATATTACATATATATTACAAATATATACAGCTTGATGGCCATTCTAACTTCTTTAATTTTGCTCCTTCACAAATGAATGTTTCCTAGATACCCTAGATATATCTGCATTGAATAGGAAGTTCGTTATGGTTGACTTAAGTACAACTGTGATTTATGGTAATGTGTAAATTATTTAAATAAGAATATTTAATGACTTAAATAAATCTCATGACCTTAAACTAGTAGTTTCTAGGAAGGAAGGTAGAAAGCCAAGTAAGCTGGCTTTCTACAACAATTTCTATTCATTTGTGATATACAACAGTATTCAGTGTTTATCTTAAAAAAAACCCTAAAACACTACTGATGATAATAGCCTAAAATAAATAATCCAAACTTTAATTATCCAAAGTTTAATTAGTTAATAGTTAACCTAGGCCACAGGGTCAAATTAACTAAATATAAGAATAAGTTAAGATACTTTATGTTAAGAGAAATAAAAATTCCAATATTCTTACAGAAAAGCATAAACCTAAGTACAAAGAATTACAGAATTATTCATTAAATGCCACAGAACTTAGACTGTCCTATTTATGATATTAATAATTATGATCATTATGCATGGTTCCAACTAACTGCCTCATAGGAAATAAGAAATATATTTTTTAGAAGATCAGATGTCCTATTCCCTTCCTAAGACAAGATCTTAGTACCTTTATAATAGCTGACATCTTAGCCCTTCTAGCTTTCTCCAGCTGACCCCACACACTGAAGCAGAGTTACAAATGCCCAAAGAAAGAAGACCCACTAGGGAAAATTGTATTCGCTCAGCTTTGCATGCATCAGTGGACTTCACAGTAGATAAATATACCCTACAGCCAGATTAACTGACACAGTGAAGCAAAAAGGGAAATTTGAGATTTAGCCACTTCATCTTAAACCTCTTTTTAAGTAAGGGGTGGTTTGTTTTTACTTCAGCTTTCACTATATAAAAAAATCTGCCCCTAAGGACTCACACATTTCTAATGCTAATCATTTAAAAAAATGTTTCCACAAACCTTAAGTTTCTAATACACCAGTTATGATTTTAATAGATTCGTAATTACGGTCTTTGCATTTCACAAATGACACAAAAGTTTTAACACAGAGGAAAGTATGCTTTTATTATTAGCTCTTTGCACACATATTTAAAAGCAGGACTTCTTTAAAAGCTTAGGAAAATTTGACAAATTATGTAGAATCTTTTAAAATACATGGGGAAGTTATAAATTAGCCTACTGATGTTTTTTCTCAACTCCATTTCCAAGAACCCTCCCCCTTTCTCCACCCAATTACCTCACAAAAGACTCCAAGCCAGAACTTCCACTAAGGAGTTGTTTGCCTAAAATACCTAACCCCAAGGACCACCAGAATAGCCTCACCTACCTAGATTCTCAAACTCTTCCTGTGGAACCAGCTTCCTGTGACTAGTGAAAATCTGAAAACTGCAGAAGAGTTTCCTAAGTAGGATTAGCATTTTAAGTGAAGGGGAGGAATTTTTTATATCTAATTGAAATTATAAATAGCAGTCAACCTGATCCTCAAGCCTCATTTCTCATTCAAGTAAAAGTGAGGATACATCCAGACAAAATTTGTTGTTGCAAGTTTCTACCTTGCCTTGGAGGTGAGGGGTGGGGAGACAAGGACCAGCCCCAGGTGAAGTTTAACCACCAAAAAATTAACTTTGGGACCTTCCAATATTTTTCTCTGACAAGCTTATTCTCTTTCCCGCATCCCAGGCACCGAGTGTTACATGCTGCCCTCTTGCCAGTATTTTTCAAGATAAATATTCAATTCTGAAGTGCAGATTATCTTGCTTTTTAGATGTCCTCAAGAACACATATACAGCTTTTTGGCCTTTGATGTTTCCCACTCCCTTTGCCCACAGGTACAATACTGCGTGCTGTGCACACAAAGCAAAGGACAAATGTTGACAAAAAGATTCTTCTCACTTGCTAGTGTCACCATTACAGTTACACAGTTTCCCAAAACTAAAAGTTCAAGAGTCATTCTTCCTTTAGAAATACAGGGATTTTCAGTGGTTTAATAGGCCCCAAGGGGGACTATTTTGGTATAGATTTCTATTGGAAATGTTTCTAGAAAAGTAATCTCTGCACACTATGACCCTTCTCTTCCCCCCTGTATTCCCTAACCTACACACTCCTACATCTTTTAAATTTCCTTCAATTTATTTATTTATATATTCAGTTATCTATTTATATATGTATTCTTTCTTTAAATTTTTATTTTTGAGAGAGAGAGAGAGAGTAGGGGAGGGGCAGAGAGAGAGAGGGAGACACAGAATCTGAAGCAGGCTCCAGGCTCTGAGCTGTCAGCATAGAGCCCAACGCAGGGCTTGAACTCACGAACTGTGAGATCATGACCTGAGCCGAAGTCGGATGTTTAACCGACTGAGCCACCCAAGTGCCCCTGTATATGTATTTTTAATTAAACTTTTCTTTTGCGATAACTGTAGATTTACATGAAGTTGTAAAGAAATAATGGAGACATCCTGTATACTCTTTACATATTTCTCCCATCTTGCCATATCACAACTAGGCCATCAACACTGACACAATCTACTTGTCATATTCAGATTTCTCCAGCATTTTTTCATTTGTGTGAATGCGCATGTATACATTTAATTGTATACAGTTCTATCACAGGTGTAGGTTTACATATTTGCCACTGCAAATCATGATACAGAACAGTTCCATCAGCCCATAAGGATCTCTTGTGTTCAACTTTTATAACTACATCAACCTGTCTCCTTAATTCCTGGTAACCAACTATCTGTTCTTAATTCTACAATTTTACCATTTCAAGAGTAGTATATAGATGGAATCATACAATATATAATCTTTTGAAAAGTGGCTCTTTTTCCCGCTCAGCCTAATTCACTCAAGATCAGTTTAAAGTTTTACAATTAAAGTTTTTAATAATTCACTCCTTTTTTATTGCTGAATAACATTTCAAGGTATGAGTGTATCAGTTGTTTAACCATTCACTCAGTGAAGGATATCTGGACTGTTTCCAGTTGTTGGTTATTACCAAACAAGGTGCTATTAACATTTGTGTAAATTTTCATTTCTCTGGGATAAATGTTCAAGAGTGCAATTGCTAAGTTATATAGTAATTGCATATTTAGTTTTATAACAGTCAGAATGTTTTCTATAATGGCTGTACCATTTTACATTCCTAATGTAAATTTTCAGTTACTTCCTTAGATTAAATTCCTTACTGGTGGAGCTGAGACACAATGCCTTTTTTTAATAGATATACAAATTCATCTTCATAAGTATGTTGGGACCATGTTTTTCCTTCCAAGTGTATCATGGTAAACTGGAAAGGTAAAATCATGATCAGGTCATGATCTCACAGTTTGTGAGTTCGACCCCACACCGGGCTGGAGCCTGCTTAGGATTCTGTGTCTCCCTCTTTGTCTGCCCCTCCCCTGCTCATGCTCTGCCTCTCTTTCAAAAATAAACATTAAAGAAAAAAGAAAAATATAAACAGACATAGAGAATACACATAACAACATAAAAATTATGAATGAATATATACATATATCCCCTCTGTATCTCTTGGGAAAAAGTAAATTATAAGCAGACACCTTCTATTGTGCTAGTACCCAAAGATGTTTTCTAGGATCTTTGTAAGACACCTAAAGATAGGTGACTGGCTGGCTCAGTTAAAAAAGTGTGAGACTCTTGATCTCAGGGTCTTGGGTTCGAGTCCCATGTTGGGTGTAGAGATTGCTATAAATAAATAAATAAATAAAAACTAAAAGCAATTTTTTAAAAAGAAAACCTAAAGATAAGGGTGCCTGTGTGGCTCAGTCGGTAAAGTGCCTTACTTTGGCTCAGGTCACAATCTCACAGTTCGTAGGTTCAAGCCCTGCATCAGCTCTGTGCTGACAGCTTGGAACCCGAAGTCTGCTTCAGATTCTGTGTCTCCCTCTCTCCCTGCCCGTCCCCTGCTGGTGCGCGCTCTCTCTCTCTCTCAAAAATAAATAAACATTAAAAATAAATAAAGTACATCTATATAAAAAAAGAAAACCTGAAGATAATACTTACATTTTTAGAAAGATACCTGACTGAAATCTTACTGTAAAATGAAATAAAACAAAAGCCTATACTTAATGTGCTCCTATCTGGTCTAAACATACAGATGTGCATGTATGCATGCACATGCACACACATACCAAGAGTAAAAATGCTCTCTGCATTTAATATTGTCGCTAAATGTTTTGCACATATATGAAAGGAAAATAAAAAAACAGGTGAGAATTCTTTGGTGGGAGCATATTTCATTGTATGCAAACCTGAGCAAAAATTTACAAAAATCATCATATAGCAAAAACACCCTACATTTTCTTTTAAACCTTTATGACAGAAGAGAGCGTGAAATTGAAGACGAATAGCATTTCAAATCAGAACACTTCCTAAACACAAACCATTAAGGTACGTTACATGAAAATTACATGAACTGCAACAAAAATCTGTAATTTACATTTACTTTACAAAAACTGTTCGGATACAAATCTAGAAAATGTTATAATATTTTTACCACACACCCTTTGGAGAGATTTCCAAATTCAGAGTGCAGACTCTCAAAAAAAGCAACAAACAATATACTTTTTTGATGATTACGCCACTGCCACACTATCCTCTCATCAGAGACTCTTCCTTTGGACTCTTGCCAGATATTATCTGCAGATTTCTCTCTGTAGAACTGCCCCAATGCCACATCTCCACTGGGTTGCCTAAGTTTCACCTTTTCCTCTCCTAGTGTGATAGTTCAACTCAGTACAGCTACAATTTTATATTGATGTTATGAGAAGGAGTTTTCTGAAAAATTTCAAGTTATAGAAAACTAAGGGAACACCAAGATTTCAGATGAAGGAAATATGACATGTGCCTAAAAAGCCAATTATCAGTATCCTATCTAAAGACAAAAACAAGAGGAGAAAAATAATTCACCTAGTGAGCAACTTACTATTCTGTATAGAGGTAATAAAGCCCTAGAAATTTTAGAAATAATTCACCAGCACCACAAGCACTAATCACCATGTCTGGATATTCAAAACACACACCCACACCCACAACAACCCTGTTATGTTTCCTAGAATTTCACACACACATATATATCATGTTACCTCTTCAAAAAATTGACAGTGTTGCTATTGTTTAAAGTATTTTTGTTACATTATCTGGAATAAGATTAACACACTAAGTCCTGGAGAACAAATCCAGGCCACCAACTGTTCCTTTTATAGCCCATGAGCTAAGAATAGTTTTTTGTTTTTAAATGGTTATATAAGTACCTGCATAATATTGATTTTGCCTCCTGGGCTGCAAACCCTAAACTATTTACTATCTGGCTTTTTGCAAAAAGGTCTGCTGACCCCTGATCTCAGGGATCAGTGTAGAAAAGTATGTAACAGAAATTAATAAAATTTATGACTATTAACTAATTGATTTAATTTGCAGTAAAGTAGCCTTGCGCCCTACTCCTATTTAATTGTGACTCCCTAGAAATTTCATACCATCTGAGGAGTTTGACAATCCTCCAGAGATATTCTCAAAGTGAAAAACAAGTATGTAATACAAGGATTATTGTTACATACTTCACTACACCATACATATGATAATAGCCACAAAAAAAAAAATTCTCAACAAGAAAGAATTAAAACTCACCCTGATATACACCAGAAAGCCCTAAAATACAGGTAAGAAAGGTGTGTGTTGCTGTTCATAAAAACCTAAAATCTCAAATAACAAAAACAAAACAAACCCATCATGGAAGCCAAAGAAAATGTGAGCTATAAAAAGCAAAGGCTGAATTTTGTAAGAAAAAAAAAAAAGAAACTGAAATGCGAAGAAGATTACATAAATGGTGGACTGACACTGAAGCAACAATCTTTTGAGGAGATTCACTTAAAACACAAAGCTTATTAAGTACTGCAGCAATGCGGTACAAAACCTATACAACTGAAGGATCTGAATGCCATAAATACCTTCAAACAATAATGTTTCCACAATTTAAACCAAAACAATTCAGGATATGCTTTCAAATTTTTAAAAAATTCACTTTCATCTGGTGGTTAATTAAAACTTGCAAAAACAGTGTGACACTAACCAAGCTAGTACTAACTCTTCATTTTGAAAGACCCTCCAGAGTTTTCAGCGTATGGGAAATACCAGCTGCACCTCCTCCTACTTTCAGTCTTTATGATAACCATGTATTTTTCAACCTTCTCAATTGAGAACTACTGAGCTAGATGACCTTTAAGATCTATTCCAGTTCAACCATTCTATGAGAATTTTAGTATTTATTTTTAACAAAACACTCAGAAAACCAATAGTAAATGATAAAGGGATCATTGTAACCATTAGCAATGAAATCTGAAATATTACCACATAGGAGGCATGATCTGATAATGCTGTTCCAGGATTTTCCCTTATTCAAATAGCACCCCAAATTCTTAACTACGTGCCATGGTGTGGATCTCAGATTACATGCATCTAGGAAAACTGTAAAGTTTACAAAAGTTCCTTTAACAAAATTATTCTTTTGCTCTCTAGTAACCAAGTAGCCAAGTAGTAACCAAGTGGCTACTAGTAGTAACTAGTAGCCAACTAGTTACCTCCTGCAATGTATCCCACTATGGGCAGAGTTCACTTTCACTTGGTTGCAATTAGACACAAACAATGGGAAGATTCAAGGAAGAACCATTTATCAGATCTATGCCACTGGCTGACTATAAAGCTATGCAGAGCAGTAGGGATAACTACTGATCACAGAACATACACAAGTGATAATGAGCACAGGAACTGGGTAAACAAAAATAAAGGTCCTCCTTACAGGAGTCCCTAGAGTTACCAGTATGCAAGGATGCAGAGTTAAGCCAACATTATGACCTCATGAAAATATTCACTAATAACCACAAAAGTTAAAAAAAAAAAATGTAATCCCTGTGAAACAGGCCTGGCAGATAGTGTGGCTATCTCGGGCTAGAGTCAATGGTGTCGTTGGTCAGTCTTTTGGTAAATATACCACTATACCAAGCTATACAAAAGAAATCCATCAAAAGTTCAGTCTCACGCAAGAGACTCAAAATTGCATGAAATCCTTGAAAATGATGTCAAAGAACCACTTCATTAAACACAAAAGTCACTGACAGATTGGAACCTGAGTTAGAGTCTGTTAATAACTAAAGAGAAAATCAAAAAGGTTCAAATGTCAGGTACAAGACATTTCTATATTACCAAACAATTTTCTGAAGACAAAAACTACACCAAAAACTCAATAATTAATTCATCCTTTGTTCACTTAAGACCTAGGGGATTATGTAAATCACTGTTTGCTTTGTTAATATTAGTTTTACTTTTCAAATAAAGTCCCAATCAAACATTTTTTTTTCTTCTATCTTCTGAAATTTCAGCATTTCTTTTATGTAATTCTAACTAAATCTTCTAAGTAATTCATTCCAGGATTAATTATGCTTAGATAAAAGGGATCTGAATCTATACAGAAGTACTCCTGAAACTCTGAAACCTCTTTCAAGTACTAACTACCCTGGTCTTTCCCAGACTGGGTGGGCCTAAAAAACAAACAAACAAAAACATTAGCTAATCTTTGGCTCATAAGAATGATTTCTGAAAGAACGGGTATCAGGTCATTTGAACTATGGAAAAGAGTCTGCTTTTCGGGGTTGTGAAGGCAAAGTAGGGATATGGAAAGAGACAATGTTGCTAGGAGCAGAGTATTATTTAAAAAAAAAAAAAAACATAACATAACTGCATTGAAAGAAAACATTCCAAACCACTAAGGAATAAGGTATCCTGTAAAATGGGAGCCAGAAGGGTCAATTTACAACAATTTGCAAAGAATGGAGTGAGGGAACTACAAGTACAGACTAAGACACAGAAGCACCCCCTTCCGTATTCCACTTTCTTGGCCCATTTTGCCTCTCCAATTTTATCCCATTCTCCCAACAAAAACTTTTAAGGGTAAAGTAAGGGATCTGATGACATTGTTTGAACACCTGGATCTGCCATGTCTAAAATCAATCTATTTTCAGCTGTCTGCAATATGTGACTCAGTACTTTTTATTGAACACAGTTTAAGTTCATTTCTGTCATTTGTAAGGAAAAAAGTCCTGACTAATACACTAGATTATGTTACTCCACAATAAAAAACTTTCCCTGTTCACTTCCGGCTCTGTCTTATTTTGATTTCTTCTGAATTTCTGTAAAAACTTCTTTGTATCACTCCCCTTCTAACATGTGTAATAATTATCAAAATTATTTCCCCTACCACATTAAAACAGCAAAATCTGTAAAGACAGACTGAACCTTACTTTCATATTCTGCCATATGCTATTTTCACACATTAAAAGGCAGAAAAAAAGGCATGAATGGATACATGAAGGAGAAAGAGGGAGGTATTCAACAATTCAGACCGGTTAATTCAGACTGGTCTAAGCAGTAGCAGAAGAAAGAAAAAGATATGCATGAGGAAGAAAAAGATACTAAGAGCTAGAATGTGGAAAAAATGCTCGACAGAGGTACAAAAGAAAAAAAGCAGTGTAGGAGAAAGGGGATATGAGCTAAATTAGAATGAAGAGGGTTGGGTCCAAGGTTTCTTTACTCACTTCATTTTTCTTGGCTTTGGTTTCTTCAATGGTAACTAGGGTTTTTTTATTCAAGTTTCTCAGTGCCAACATTTTGTTTGTAAGTAGCCAAAGAACAGAGAATAAAAATCAATGAATATGTATTCCATATCCTTTCCTGAGACTTGAGTTAACAAAACATAAGTATCATCCTTATGAAATACTGTCAAACCAGGTACTAAACTACACTGTTTCCCCTAAGCACAATTATCATTAATTGTTAAACATTAATCATTTTCATTAACTCATCTAGTGAAGGAATTTCATATACATCAAAGTTATAAATCTTTTTATTTTAAAGTTTATTTATTTTGGGGCGGGGGGGAGGAAGAGAAAGACAGAAAAAGAGAAAATCCCAAGCAGGCTCTGCACTGTCAGCACAGAGCCCAATGTAGGGCTTGAACCCACCAACTGCAAAAGCATGACCTGAGCCAAAACGAAGAGTCGGCTGCTTAACCGACTGAACCACCCAGGTACCCCAAACTTAGAAATCTTTTGAGGCCAGAGTTCTACTTACTGTGCTTTGATATTCTGAAAATGGTGATTCTACATTTTTTTGTAACTCTAGAAGAACTCTGGATTAATCAGAAATTATACTGCAGGCAAGATCAAGTATACAGAAGAGTTGAAAAGAGCAAATATATAGGAAAAAAGTGTACTTGGGTTTACATTCCCAGACAAGCCCATAGAAACCTACTGAATCCGTAATAAAATGAAAATAATGTAGTAGCTGCTATTAGAGGGGGCCCCTTAAACTCTGAGGTAAAGAACGGTAGGGCTGACAGGCGCCTGGGTGACTCAGTCAGTTAAGCGTCCCACTTCAGTTCAGGTCATGATACCATGGTTTATGAGTTCAAGCCCTGCATCAGGTGGGCTCAAGCCCCACTCTGGGTTTTGCACTCCCTCTCTCTCTGCAACTCATGGGATTCTCTCTCTCTCCCCCTCTCTCATAATAAACAAACAATTTTTTTTTGAAAAAAAAAAAAAAAAGAAGGGTAGACGAGCTGAGCAAACAGACTCCAACATGAAAGGAAGGACAGTTGGTTTATTTATAATTCAAGTAAGTCTGCTAAAAAGACTTAACAATACTGTATTTGAACAACTCAACCCAACCTATATTAGCTAAGATGTCTAAAATAAGTTATAAAAATATATACAGCGATATCATTAACATTGTGCCATTTTACATTTCAGACAACTTTTCATGTATTATCTTTTATTTTCCCCATAAAACAATCTATAAGTATTGCTCAGTGTGTGCCTCATGGAAAACTAGTTCCTCAAAGGCTAATGATCCTTTATACAAGAAGGATTCTGTGTGTCATCTGAATCTAGGATGTGATGAGATGACCAAAGTTAAATAAGCTTTTCCTCCTGTTTTTGTTGTTGTTGTTTCCAGAGACTTTAATATCCCAAAGCACAATATGAATCTCTTAAGAAGGGGCACATGATGTACAATGTGTCCCAAAGTTATATAGCTATAGAACCATTTTTTCCTGGTCATTTCTGCAGACCAGGGTCTCCATAATTAGAGTGTAGGAAAACGATGAGCTAGTAAAAACCTGGGAGCATAGAAAGAACAAATACCTGACATGCGTAATGGAAACAATACTTGGGAGTCAGGAGACATGGATTCTATATTCAGTTTTGCCACTTATTGGTTCTGTGCCCTCAGGGGAAAAATAACACTTAATTTTCCTGTGCCTTAGTTTTATCATTTGCAAAATAGCAATTCTAATTCCAGTTGAAGTCTTTTTCAGGGTTGGATAAAAGATATTAGATACATGAGATTTTAGAACTATAAAATTCTAGACCTGCAGAAGACCTTTCAGACCAACCAGCAATATCCTATCAGAAAGGTAATTTTAAGGGTCTGGAATAAAACCCACATCTCCTTTTGGCCCCACATTTCGCCCTATACCCTTCACATGCTGCTTTCACTCTTTAACAGATAAAATATTAAGAAAACATCTCTAGAGGCAGAATAAGTCTCAGAAAGGAACACAATTGAAAGTCTCAGAAAAAAAGTAATATTCAAGTGATATAATCTCGCCTTAAAATTCCCATTGACAACATATACACATATAGTCCAAAATAAGTAAGGCTTTGAAAAACATGGAGAGGTAAAAAGATAAGAGTAGCTCATCCCATAATCACTTGGAAATTGAAGGTAGACAATTTTTTGAAATAATTCATTTCTATATCCAATTAATAAACTGGTCCTACCATCACCAAAAATATACCTAATCAACAACAGGTAAAGGAAAGCAAATCTTACTAAAATCAGTGAGAGAACTAAGGGTAAAGAAATGGACTAAAGCCGGAAGAGGCTAGAAATACATAAGATTATCTGGTGATATTACTGCAATTCAGGGCTACTGTCAAAGCTTTGCAGCTTTCCTATAATAGAGTACAGGACTGTTTGATGCTAATTACTTAGTGATGTGCCAAAAGGATGTATTTATTTCACTTGAAACATAAGAAAGCCCTTTTTTCCATAATGACAAATCAATGGGATAATTCTGGAATTCATTAAAAAGAAACACTAACTGATCCAACATAATAGCTTTATTTCCTATATAAAACACTTCAAAATATCTAAATGAATATAGAAATGCATTTTTCTGTAGTAGATTGTTTATTATTGAATCATTATCAACCCTTGTTAGACAAAATTTCTCATTTTTGCAATGTGCAAAATCATTAAAGTGTTTGAGAGCTCCATCATGAAAGACAGTGGCACTTTATAATCCATTATTTCTTCAGGCAAATGTGCTTATAGTTGAACATAATACGAAAAATAACAATATTCCCTAGCATATGATTCTATCCCCCCTCTTAATGGTATTTTTATATGTTGACAGCAATGATGAAATATGTTACTGCTTTCCTATTAGCTTTAACTGTTTCTAAGCAGTCATCATTTACGGCATCACTCTGAAGTATTACCTGTAATGATGATTAGGTATCTACAGTTCCGAATGCTTCCCATACTGCTATGCATGTCTCAGTCATGCTTTAACAACATAGGTTTTTAGTCTGAAATTCCTTTAGATTACCAAAAGGCTATAAGAGTGAATCTATCCGTACACTATACCGAGCACTATAAACCTACATATTTGAGTATCTAACAGTTCATTTACTTCAGCTCACATCAAGTAGGATTGCCTGTTGCTGTACAGAACTGCTCTAAAATTTAGGAGAAATTCATTTCCAAAGCTACTGTCATTCAGATTTCTTAAACTGTTAGATACCTCATGTGATCATTTTATTGAAAATAAAGGGAAGAAGTATAGTAAATTAGGTATTACCAATGACCGGTGAAATCCTTTTGAACATACCTGCCTAATATTTTCAGGGTTATTTTCTCCTTCCTTATAGGTAAATTAACATTTTTAAGATTAGATAGTTAAAATTTACAATGAAAATGTATAGCTGCATATTAACGGTACAGTGTAGTTCAGATGAATCCAGATTTTTTCACTCATACTGTGAAGGGATCAATCTGTTTATAAATTTGAGGGTTTTTTGGTTTTTTTTCAATGTTTATTTTTGAGAGAGAAACAGGGTGTGAGCAGGGAGGGGCAGAAAGAGAGCGAGATACAGAATTCAAAGTAAGCTCCAGGCTCCGAGCTGTCAGCACAGAGCCTGATGCGGGGCTTGAACTCATGAACCACGAGATCATGGCCTGAGCCGAAGCCAGACACTCAACTGACTGAGCCACCCAGGCACCCCTAAATTTGGGTTTTCATAATGTTTCCAGATTTATTTTAGATGTTGATGTTATACACAGAGTATGTATGACTATTAAAAGATTTGTAATAATTATCTGTAAACTGAAGAAACCAAGAAGCACATTTTCATAATTGCTCCAACTAAGAAAATGTTACCTCAAACTGAATTACAGAAATATTTTTAGTCAACAGCTGCTCAGAGCAAGTGACTGACATGCACACTTCTCAGAATTCATTTACTTCCCACAACTTTAACAGTCACCTTGGCTCAAAGCTATGCTAATGATGCAATTCCACTGGGCTTAAAAATCATATCTGTGAGCTAAGAATAAAGGTAAATTGCATAAACATAAAAAGGAGTAAGTTCTGATTTTTCACTTCTAAGAAGTATAGCCTCAATTAAGAAAGCTTAGTTCAATCTGAAATTACAACAGCACTGACTAGAGCTTGCTCTACCATATTTATAATAAATTAAATGCTACTTGGGAAAAAGATACACTACAAAAAGAAATTATGTGGAGTGTCACATCTATTTTACTTTGATGGTAAGTTCAATAGAAAATTAAAAAGATAAACTGGAAAGTTTTCCCTGGCTAAATGCAAGGATAATTATCTTGTTCTCAGTTTAATATTGATTTTTACCTGGAATAATGTGGTTTTCATTTGCATTTACGTTAAAACAATCTGTCATTTTAAACACAAGTTTTACTGCTCATTAGATTTTTTACTATTGTGTCATATTCAATGATTCTGGCTTTAAACTGGTAACTGCTTTAGGCAAAATCCACACTAGAATATCAGACTGTGTCCTCAACACTTCATGGAGGATAAGGTAATTAAAAAAAGACTTTGCAAAGCAAAACCATTTATAAAGAAATTGCAGACCACCAGGATTTTGGATTTGGGTAATCCATTTAGATTAGCATGGCTGTGTCCTAAAAGGACAATTCTAAGATCACAATATAGGTCATGTCCTTAACAAATAAAGCAATGAAATTAATGTCAATTACACAAACTTCTATATTTACATGACGCCAATGACAACAACTAAAATAGATTAAACAAAGTTTTCTAATGTGCTCAGGCCCAGCAGAAACAAGAAGGAAAAATCATGTCATAAAGCTGAAATTCTTTTTAATCCGGCTCTGCAAAAAAGGTAAAATTACTGTTTTTAAAGAAAAAAAGAGTGGCAGCCAAAGTAGGAGGGGGGAAAAAAACCCAACAACTTGGGCTTATCATTTCAGATTGAACAGCTAAAAACTTTCATATGAGGAAGCAAGAAAGGAAGGAGACAGTGGTGTTTTGCAGGGAGTAGGGGGGGGGGAAGAAAAGCTAACCTTAAAGGTTTTGCCAAAATATAATAATCAGGTTTGGGTGGCAGGTAATATCCTTCAAAGTACAACTTCACTATTGCAGAACACAACTTTCAAAATCCCCAATATGAACCCAAGTACTTAAAACAAATGCTGCCAACATCTAAGTGTACTATTAAGTTTTAATTATATAGTGCCAAAAGACATATTGTCCAACATAAGTAAAATCTGCTTAAAATCACTACTTTGTCATATTTTTTATTGCCACACGTATAAATGACTGTTAAGACAAATAGTCAATTACAAATGTCTCCGAAAGACATTTCTGCCCAGAAAGCAGAAAACATATAATGCCTGATGTCACAAAGACATTGCCAAAACTGACAGTTAAAACACTACTACTTCTTTTTTTGATACTGATGCTTTTTCTGAATGCTTGCTCCTCAAAATGAGCTGAATAAGGAAAGCCTGGATGCCCCTAGAAACACAGGAACTTTCTTCTAGATACAGATGTGTATTTCCTGGACAAGGGGATAAAAAATGTCTCTGACCAAAGAGGCTTTGTGAAGACTCCTTGCAGAGAATTACCAACTTACCCATCAGATTTGAGTTCATGAAAGGTGTTGGGGACAAGCCTTCATGGGCCCCTAATCGACTGTCATTCAAGTGATCACTGTAATGAGGGCTGTCTGTAAAACCCTAGGGGGAAAAAAAAGACCGGAGTATTAAAGAGATTATTTGGCAGTCCTGCTAATTGAGCATAATGACACTCATCTAATTAATATACAGACTTACAAATGGTCATTCCTAACCAAATTCCTTGTTCATTACTTGAAAAACTAAAGAGAAATGCTCCTTTTATTCCTTTTAAGGTTTTAAAGTAGTTTCTTAATGATCTTAAAGAAAATTAGCCCTAGGAACTCTTTACATCCAAAAGGAAAGTTCTATAGTTCATCTTTTTTTTTTAAAGGATAAAGAAAATATATTTTTAAATTGTAATAAATAAGGAAAATGTTTATCTCTACCCTCCATTCTGTCTCTAAACCCTACCAATTACTTAAAATACTAAAATAATCTACAATCAGTATATTAGAATTGAATCCTTTCCTAAATGGAATGGCAAACAAATATTTAACAAAAAAGATCTGTTTGTACTCTTTTGATACTAGTATAACAAGATATACTGCTAGAGAAACTGAATCATGTAAAAAGGAAAACATTTATTAAAAATAGCTGATTTAAATTCTTATGAGTTTTAAAAATGAAATTGTACACCATGAAAACAATAAAACTAATGTTATTATCTCACAAGAGGTGTTATTAAATTTCTCCTTATAACTTAAAACATGTTTTTTAAAAGCAAAGGAGGAAAAAAGATACTAACGTTTACAAATAAATGTTACAAAAGCTCTGTGGATTAAAAACTCTTCTGGTTCTCAGTCTGACACATACTAAGTACAAAATCATACTGTTTTTAAACACGGCTTTGAATGCTGGTTAATTAAACCTCGGGTGGATACCTACCCTTCTGCTAACTTACGATGGTTTCAGTAAAAATCAGAAAAACCTCCTAGAGGCCCAAACAAGAATACAAACTGCCTTGGCTCCCAGAAACAGAAAACACCCAGAATCCCCTGGGATTATAAAATCATCAATCACTGAACATTTATCATTACTGAGACCGCAGGCTAACATTCAAGAAGACATTAATGGGGCTGAAACAGGCCTCACTATCTTTGCAGGCATGCTGTCAGTTCAACCAAAGGGCTAGGAACTGAGGGCTAAGTAACTGTCAAATCATTACAATTGCTTATGGATGCATGTCACAACTCCTTCTGCTGTTCTGTTTTAAAACTAATCTTCTGGGAGTGCTAACTCCCAGATGAATCTTTGTTTCATTTTTACCTACTTCAGAATTACTGATACACATGTGACAGACATACAAGAAGAATCTTGGTGACATTTACAACTTGGTTATGACCACAAGGATGTCCTCTGGTAGCCACAAGGAAAGTCTCATCTGTCACAGACACATGCAGTAGAGGCTTATACAAAACACAATGGCTCCTAGCTAAGGTCACTCCTTGGAGTTTACTTTTGTTGTTTAAAACTTAACACTCTTGAGGTGCTAAGTGACATGTCACTATCTCAGACATCTGGGTATTTCTGCCACTTCCTCCCCCTGCCACTTTTAGGTATGTAAGTCAAAACAAGGCACTGAAACCTACAAAACACTCACTGAACCAGTGTTTAACATCATTACACAATGATATTACTCCAGAAAAACGCCAAGAGAAATGTGTTTGTAGGTGAGCCACACTGTTCACACTTCACTTAAATGCAAAAGAACAGCAAAAGATTAATTCTGTATGCTCTCAGAACTCTTCATTCTTGAAGTACCAAAAAAGAACTTGTTCCTATCCTGACCTTAAAAATAAAACATTCAAGTTTTTAAAAACTATCTCCTAAAGCACAAGAATACAACTAGATCTAAGTTTTAGGGTAACAATCAAATGATTACACACACATAGCATATTAACTTCAAAGATTACGTGTAACATAGATTAACAGAGAGGATAGTTATCTTTAGGCTTCCATTAATATGTGCTCAAAGTACACAGAAATTATTTTACTACCAACCACACATAAATAATAGTAAGTACTATCCCATACCCATGGGCATCCATATTCTGCAGGACACAGTACAGAATTTACTACAAGATTATTTTCCAGTCTACTGGTAAATTCTGGGATTGTCATACTGCATGACAGAGAAGTAGTCTAGAAACTTTTTTTAATACATACAAGCAAGATTTGCATATCAACCCTCAGTAAGGCATAATTTTGCTCATGTAAGATAAAAAATTAACAGAAATTTGAACATTTTCCCTACACCTCAAAAGTTCATCTTAATGTATACAATTTTCTTGAAAAGTTACAGCCCAAGAGGCAAAGAGAAATAGTACCTCATCCACAGATGCAAACTGATGCAACAGGACAGGACAAAGAAAACGGACTTATAAAAGACTGACATAGTTTTGGATCTAATATATACCAAAACTTCACCTGAAAGATCAACTAGCTACTGTTTCTAGATTATTCGTCATTCTTTCCACAAAGTCGTAGTGATATCTACCAGAACAGAACTTTTCATGAACCAAGATGCACAGTTAAAAACTGATTTAGGGGCGCCTGGGTGGCGCAGTCGGTTAAGCGTCCGACTTCAGCCAGGTCACGATCTCGCAGTCCGTGAGTTCGAGCCCCGCGTCAGGCTCTGGGCTGATGGCTCGGAGCCTGGAGCCTGTTTCCGATGATTCTGTGTCTCCCTCTCTCTCTGCCCCTCGCCCGTTCATGCTCTGTCTCTCTCTGTCCCAAAAATAAATAAAAAACGTTGAAAAAAAAATTTAAAAAAAAAAAACTGATTTATAAACATTTAAATAAGATCACTATAGGTCACATTTTTAAGATTAGTTCTAGAAAAGTACAGTTATCTGTCAGCTTGTTAATGTGTCAACTAGCTGGACGATACCTAGAACAGTGTTTTGCAAACTTCAATATTCATATCAATTGACCGGAGATCATGTTAAAATACAGATTAAGAAGCATAAGGTCTAGGGGTGCCTGGGTGGCTCAGTTAGTTAAGCAACTGACTTCGGCTCAGGTCATGATCTCACGGTTTGTGAGTTCGAGCCCACACCAGGCTCTGTGCTGACAGCTTGGAGCCTGGAGCCTGCTTCAAATTCTCTCTCTCTCTCTCTCTCTCTCTCTCTCTCTCTCTCTGCCCTACCCCTGCTAGTGGTCTCTCTCTCAAAAATAAACACTTTAAAAAAAGAGAGAGAGAGAGAAAAACATAAGGTCTAGAATGGGGCCTGAGATTCTGCAGTTCTAACACAAAGGTAATATGATGCTACTGGCCCACAGACCACACTTCCAGTAATAAGAACATAAACAATCTGGAAATACAGATCTCTTTCACATACAGAGAAGAAAAATTCAAGTCTAGGAAGGTGATAGCCAGGTTTCCCCCAACCCTGCCTCAACCAGAACCAAATTAAAAATACCAGAAGTTTCCAGAGAATTATGTTAGGAAGAAATCTCACAGTTAACCAAAAGATCTAAAGCAATCAGAATAAAAAATATTTTTATGTATGTAGGTCTGTATTCCTCCATGTAGTTATAAGGTGAAGACAGATGTCAAATAGTACTTTAATGAGACAAATTTAGTTGACCTGGAGTTTAAACAGACTCCATGAGTACCACACAGATTTAGGCAATGGGGATGGATGCTGATAGAAAAGGCAAAAGGAAAGAATGCCATACATAATACAGTTTCGGGACAACAGAACAGCAGGGAAGAAAGTGGAATAATGCAGTGGCCAGCCAGAATATTAGAGGGTAGAGAAAATAAGGGAAAGGTGACTGGCCTGAGGGAGGGGGTAGAGTAAAAAGAAGGGAATAAAAAACAAGCAAGCAATTGTTAAGATGAAGCCCAACAGATCAGTCAATGGTATTGATAAATGAATGCTATTTCAATTTTAGGATGAAAAGGAAGTAAGCCACTAAGATCATTAAATACAAAACTATCAAGGTGCATATTTTAAATTGACAGAACATCACTATGCTAATAAAAATGGTCAATTCTGTAAAATGGCTTTACTATTAAAATAACCATTAATAAAATACTTTTGTACATAAGAGATGATAAACGTACATTATATAGGATAGCACAATATTACCAAAATCATCTATCATAGCAGCTTTTTACTCATAGTATGCTAAAACCATAAAAATATTTCCAAATGTACTCTAAAAAATTACTGTTCCTGTTTAATGATAAAAATGGAAAGCAAAAAAAATCAGTAACTGATAAAATCAGTTAATACACAGATTACAAAAACTGTTCAACTCTATACTTAAAATCTGTCTAAACTACAATTTAATTTGCAAATCTTAAAAAGTCTCGTCTATGAATGCATAACACTTTGCAAAATCTTTATATTGTGAAACATGTTCTATAAAAACGCATTTAGTACTTTTCTCTATGTTCATTTCATGATACACAATTCAGAAATGTTAATCCCTGCTATAATATGACAAGAGACCTGACGCAGTCAATCAGATCTTCCACCATTTTTAAACTAATTTAAAATACACACAATAAGTCAAATCTTTTCTGCCACAAATAACAAAACAAAAGCACCCAGTATTGTTTACATAATAGTACTCTACTCTGGTTTGTCTCCTTAAAAATACAAGAACTTTCACTGTTGGTTAATTTTTTAAATATTTCATTTAAAAAATTTATTTCACCCAACCAATAAAGTATAATCCACAGAGTACCTTCCCAGGTTGGTAACAGACTCATGGTTTTTCTAATCTATATTGCTATTTCTTTGTATGAAAACCAGTGCCTAACCCTATTTTAAAATATCCTTTCCAATTCTTTTCAGTAGTTAAAAAGGGAAGGGCAGGAAAAGGCTATTTCAACAAAAATTTACCTTCTCAGAAAAGTTTTCCCTCTTTGCCAGGTCCTAATAAGATCAAATTGGGTGAATTCATTCTGGGCTCCCACAACAGTGAGAACTTCCATTAAAATCACAGTTCAAACTTATTGAAATTACTTAACTATCCATTTAAATTATACCATAATTAGCTGTTATAATTGCACTGCCCAGTGTAGTGGATAAATGTAGGATTTTTGAGCCAGAATGCTAGATGTGAATTTCATCTTTCCATCCACACATACTAGCTGTGTGACTTGAGGCAAAGCAATCTTTCTTGCCTCAGTTTCATTATCTGTAAAACTGGAATAATAACAATATCTTCATCTCATGGGTTGTTGTAAGAAGTAAACAAGTTAATATACTGTACCAAATGGAAAAGTGCCTGGCACATAGTAAGCATACAATAAACGCTGGTCACTATTTTATCATCTCATTTAGAAATTGTTGTCTAACAAATTTTGAGAATGCATGGACTGTGTCTGTTTTTTTCATAATTACATCCTCAGAACAATGGCTATTGCATACACAGCAGTTGCTCAATAAATGATGGATAGGAGATTTTAGCTGCTAAATGCTGCGGAGGTTCAGATATTATAAAGGTTCAATCAGTTTTTCTACAGAACAACCAATAACTCATAGCAGAAAGAAGGCTGATGAAAAACTAGCTTATTTAACTGGATTGAATAAGAACCCACAGACCTTTGGTATTTAGAGAGCCACAGGATTTCGCACCATGTATTGAAATCCTCTAGCTCCTAAGTGGTCAATGCCAGCAGCATCAGTTAAAAGCTATAAGCCATCAGAAAGCTTTGGACAAGACTAGGATACAAATGGATATGACCATATCTCAAAGACAGGTAAAACTGAAATAAAAATAAGTAGCAATAGCAAATGAAGTTTAAAAGAAAAATGGTGGTCTTATATTTCTTTATATACACCTATGATAAATTACCAAAATAAATGTCTACATAAAGAATGTTATACTTTTTAAAACAAATGCTTGAATGTGATTTGTCTCTCTCCATTAAAATGCACCCATGAAAAAGACAAGTGAATTGACTTGATCACAGTAGTCTGTTATCTGAAAGCAGGGACTCTGTCTATATCTATCACTAGTGACAAGCACATTAATGGGCACACAGAATGTAACTAATAAAATCTGTTTAATGAATGAATTAAATGAATCAAGCTTACACATGAAAAAGCTACTTAATATTCAACAGGTTAAGGTTCTGTTATCCTTTAACAGGTCAGATGCTAATACATAATAAATTTTCCTGACAAATAGATTTTGTCATCCAGGTTCATAAATTCCTGGAAGGAAGAATGTTTTCTCTTTATGATCCCAAAAGAGACCAGCACAGAAATTTGCATGTAGTAAGTGTTCAAGCTTTTCTTGAGGATGAATAACCTCTCCAGGTAACTTTTTGAAGTTTTTTAATTTTAAATTTTTTAGTAATCTCTATATCCAAAGTGGGGCTCAAAATTACAACCTTAGAATCAAGAGACATGCTCTTCCTACAGAACCAGCCAAGTGCCCCTCCAGGCAACTTTTATTTTAATATTTGTTTGTTTGTTTATTCATTTTTTGAGAGAGAAATAGACCACAAGTGGGGGAGGGGCAGAGAGAAGGAGACACAGAATCTGTAGCAGGTTCCAGGCTCTGAGCTATCAGCAAAGAGCCTGATGCGAGGCTCAAACTCACAAACCTCGAGATCATGACCCGAGCCAAAGTTGGACACGTAACTGATTGAGCCACCTAGACATCCCTATTTATTTTTGAGTGGGGGGGGGGGAGAGAAAGCAGGGGAGAGGCAGAGAGAGAAGCAGACAAAAAAATCTGAAGCAGGCTCCGTGCTATCAGCAGAGAGCCCAATGTGGGGCTCAAACTCATCAACAGTGAGATCATGACCTGAGCTAAAGTCAGACGCTTAACTGACTGAGTCACTCAGGCGCCCAACCTCCAGGTAACTTTATTTATGAATGCTAAGACATGGTTTCATACAATTACTATAACCCCAGACTGAATAAGAAAGTCTTAAATTGTCACAGGTGGGAGGAGAGGGAGAATCAAAATCTTTTAGAGGTGAAAAGGATCCTCAAAAAATATGATGGACACATGAAATACTGCTTAGCACAGGGACGTGAAATACTTGTGAACATGAGATTTCAGAGGACCACCTAAAAAAGCTCACACAGGTTCAATGCTAAGTTAAGCCCACTCACGTTCACAAATTTATCCAAGTAACTGCTAATGCCATCTGTTAGAAGCAAAGTTGATGCTCTCATGTGCTGGCCTATAGCTTTGTTGTGTTGGAAAGTTTACAAGCAGAAATGTTTCTACATTTTACTTGTTTAAAGTTCATTCTCTACATGGAGAAATCAAAATATCTCCAGGCATCACACGAAAAAGAATACTGAAATGAGAAAAGCAAAAAATACATTACTGAATCCAGATGTTACGTAGGATTTTAGGGCCCTAATACACCATATAGTTCACACTCATTTTACCTACCATACAGATGAAAAGACACTAGTGAAGTTCAGTGTCTTGCTAAAGATCTGGAAGTGAGGGAATGGCACTGAGGTTAGTAAGAATTCCACATACCTAATAATCCATTCATAGTGGATTGATTATATGAGGCAAGTGTAGCCAAGATTCTCATTTTACGTATTAAAAAACTAAAGTTCAGAGTAATCAAGATGACAAAACAAACGGACTTAAACTCTGAATCATTAACTTCTAATTAGAAGTTTTCCCTTATTCTGTACCATTATTCTATGTTACATAAAAAAAGACTTGCTCCTTAAAGTTGTTGTTAAATTCCTTGATATTAAGTTCAAAAAAGATGAGCAAATCTTGTTTTGGTGGTTTTCAGAGAGTTAATTCTAGAAAACTTTTTCCATATTATAGGTCTACATCTTCTAGGTTTTTCAATTCTAAATTCTTAATTACCATCCTCCTGACAGGTTTTTAAAGTTAATTTCTCCACCAATGACTATATCAAAATCATAAATCCATGAACACGTGAAACAGAAAAAGTGAAGAACATCTTTTCACTACAAGTACAAAAGAATGTAAAATAAATTACTTTGTCAAAAAATTATTAACCCATATGTACTGTAACTATTTTCTATAAAAAATTCAATGGCAAAATGTCATTGAGTACTATTACGTTAGTTTGTAAGATTATAAATAAGCAGCACCAACGACTGATGTTTGAAAGAATACAGAAAAACAATACTTACATAGAGGAATTCCACTCATTTTGTTTGTTTTAGCCCCACATATTATGTGGTTCTCCCCAAAACTACAGACAGTAATGCCAGACAAGAAGTATACTATTCTGTCGATGGTTTCTAATGTTTAGATTTTGGCTGCTTCTCAGTAACTAGCCAAACTTATAGAGACTGTTAGTTCCTTTCAGTTCAGAAACGGATGCTCCATTTAGAACAAAAATTTAAAAAACAGTGAAAAGTAAACTCAATTAGAAAATTATCAGTCTTAAAAAATTATACTATAAAATACAGTATAACATATGTAACATTTTTAGGACATCTGTTAATTTAGTTTATTCCTAAACTAACATCCTGACTTTACACTTAAAAAGTATTTATTAAAAGATTACAAAATTAACTCAAAATGGATTAAAGAACATAAAAGCCTAAAACCATAAAACTCTTAGCTGAAAGTATAACAGGTAACCTCCTTGACATCATTCTTGGTGATGATTTTTTGGGGTTTGACAACAAAAGCAAAGGTAACAAAAAGCAAAAATAAGCCAATGGGACTACATCAAACTAAAAAGCTTCTGCACAGCAAAGGAAAACCATTAACAAAATGAAAATCCCATCCCAACCTATGGATTATAATATGTGCAAATCATGTATCTGATAAGGGGTTAATATACAAAGTATATAAAAAACTCATACAAGTCTTCTATGGTGACAGATGGTAGCTACCCTTGTGAGCACAGCATAACAAAAACTTGTCAAATCACTATGTTGTACACCTGACATTAATGTAACGGTTGTAGGTCAACTACAATAAAAGGGGGGGGGGAGAGCTCATACAACTTAATAGCAAAATAACCCCAAATGATCTGATTTAAAAAATGTGCAAAGAATCTGAATACATTTTTCCAAAGCAGATCTACAGATGTCAGAAGGCACATGAAATGGTAATCAACATCACTAATCAGGAAAATGTAAATCAAAACCACAATAGGGTATCACCTTATACCTGTTCAAAATGGCTATCTTCAGAAAGACAAGAAATAACAAGTGCTGGCGAGGATGTGAAGAAAAAGTAAACCTCTCATGCACTTTTAGTGGGAGTGTGAATTGGTACAGCCACTATAGAAAACAGTATGGAGGTTCCTCAAAAAATTACAACTAGAAATACCATATGATATAGCAATTCCACTTCTGGGTATTTATTTGAAGAAAACAAAAACACGATGAATCCCCATGTTCACTGCAGCATTATTTACAAGCCAAGACATGGAAGCAATCTAAGGGTCCACTGATAGAAGAATAAAGAAACAGGTGAGTAAACACACACATACACACACAGTGGAATATTCTTTAGTTGTAAAAAGGAAGGAAATTTTTCCATGTGCAACAACATAGATGGACCTTAAGGGCATTATGCTAAGTAAAATAGGTCAAACAGAGAAAGACAAATACTGTATGATCCCATTGATGTGTAACCTTACAACAAAACAAAACAAAACAAAACAAAACAAAAACCAAGTTCATAATTACAGAGAACAAACTGGTGGCTACCAGAGGCAGAGATAGCGTATGGGAGATATGAGTGAAGGGAGCAAAAGGTACAATCTTCCAGTTATCAAATAAATAGGTCTGGGGATGTAACATATAGCATTTTGACTACGGTTAACAATACTGTATTGTATATTTGAAAGTTGCTAGGAGGGAATCTTAAAAGTTCTCATGGGAAAAACAATTTTGTAACTATGTGTGGTTATGGAGACTTGTTGCGGTGATCATTTTGCAATATATATACACAACAAATAATTAGGTATATACTTGGAAACTAATATGTATCAGTTATATCTCAATAAAAAGAAAAAAGATTACATTCACATTAAATACATAATTTTCCCCACTTTTCTTCCTATATATCCTTTTTGCATTTTCAAAAGGTATTAGCCTATGATGTATTAGATAATATTTTTTTTTAAAGGTAGTCCTCCACAGATAGTTTGAGAAGCACTAGTCTATATCCTTGGTACTAAAAATGTGGGCCTAGAATAGCAGTACTGGCAGTTTTGTGAGACTGTTTAAATGCAGAACCTCTAAGTGCATCTGAGACTTAAAAACTCACAGTCTACATTTTCAAAGGACTTTCAGGGGATTCATATGCAAATTAAAGTTTGAGAAGAACTAGTCCGTATTATCTTGTAAATCATGGAAACTGGTACATGGCAAAATAATATTAGCTCATTTTATTTCTTCTCCTCTTACCATTAGCACTTCATTAAGTTCTAAAAAGTTCACATTTTTAAAACCAATTCTTTCATTGTCCCTTTCACATACTATATATAACCAGGGAAAAGTAGATAAAAGTGTTAAAATGGCGATCTACTGCAAAAAAAGTCTCAGATTTTACACATTTTATAAAGCTTTTATCTTCTACTGCATGTCAACAGATTAAGACTAAGCATACAATAACTGCTCAATAAATATTTTTAAATATTTGCTATTTGTGAAATCAATTCAAATAAACCTAGGAACAAATAACTTTATTAAAACCCATTCATTAAGAAGCAATAACTAGGGGCGCCTGGATGGCTCGGTCGGTTAAGCGTCCGACTTCGGCTCAGGTCATGATCTCGCGGTCCGTGAGTTCAAGCCCCGCGTCGGGCTCTCTGCTGACAGCTCAGAGCCTGGAGCCTGTTTCAGATTCTGTGTCTCCCTCTCTCTGACCCTCCCCCATTCATGCTCGCTCTCTCTCTGTCTCAAAAATAAATAAACATTAAAAAAAAAAATTAAAAAAAAAAGAAGCAATAACTAATTGCAAGAAGGAAATGAGCAAAACAATGTTCTGACATTCAATGCAATAACATATTTTTAAATAACTTTTTTTTACTTATTTTTGTTATCTTTTATTTGAGAGAGAGAGAGAGAGAGAGAGAGAGAGCGCGCGCGCGCGCGCGCAGGAGAAAGGCAAAGGGAGAGAGAGAATCTTAAACAGGCCCCATGCTCAGCGAGGAGCCCAGAGTAGGGCTCAATCCCACAACTCTGGCCACCCAGACTTCCTTTAAACAGTTTTAAAACACCGCTTCTATATGTTAAATTTTGTTAAATGATAAATGTTTATTTTACAAGGTGAGAAAAATAAAAGCAAAAATCAATTCGTATATAAACTAACTTTTTTTAATTTTTTTTTAACATTTATTCATTTTTTGACAGAGACAGAGCGTGAGTGGGGGAGGGGCAGAGAGAGAGGGAGACACAGAATCCAAAGCAGGCTCCAGGCTCTGAACTGACAGCACAGAGCCCGACGCAGCTCGAACTCATGGACCATGAGATTATGATCTGAGCTGAAGTCGGACACCCAACTGACTGAGCCACCTAGGCGCCCCTAGACTAACTTTTTTTAACCTCTATAAAATTTATAAGAAAACGACTAGAAAAATTGTATGTATTAAGAGTTTTAGGTGGCTCAGTCAGTTAAGCATCTGACTCTAGATTTTGGCTCATGTCATGGTCTCATGATTTGTGAGTTCAAGCCCTGCACAGGGCTCTGTGCTGACAGCGTGGAGCCTGATTGGGATACTCTCTCTCACTCTCTCTGCCTCTTCCCTGCACTCTCTCCTTCTCAAAAATAAATAAAAAACTTAAGAAAGAGTCTTAAATTTTCTTGCCTATATTTTCTAAAATTTCTATGAAAACCATTTATTGCTTCCTAAAAAATATATAGTTTCTCAGTTTTTTTCCTGTAACATGATTAAAGTACCATACTCCCATTGTAGAAAATTGATAATTGTACAGAAATAGCATCCACTTTGTAGGAAAAAAAGATCCCTATGTTATCTCAACTGAGATGCAAAATCAACAAAATTTGGACATTTTCTTACAATTTTTAAATGTTTCTAAACTAGTTTACACATATAAAAATGTATGTAACAAATAGCTTTGTATCCACAATTTAACAAATAAAACATTGCCAATATAGCTTGAACCCCTATGGAATTGCCTCAAATTCCCCTCCAAAGTAAACAATACCCTAAATTTGTCTTTTTAACACTTTCAGGCATTACTTAATACTTCTATTATATATGCATATTCCTGAAATAATATATAGCACCATTCCGCATGTTTTAAAATGTTATCTAAACAGTATACTTTTTTTCTTTCTCACTTAACATTCAATATGTAAGACTGACATGCTGAAAAAATGTAGTACTGGTATAGACATGCTGGTACTATATAATATTCAATTTATAAACATACCACACTTTATCTATCCATTCTCCTTTCAATGGTATTTGGATTTCCCATTTCCCCCTATTAAAGATAAGGCTACCATAAACACTTTAGCATATAACATGGAAATTTATGTGAAATTTTCTCTAGGAGTATGCACACCTTCAAGTTTACTAGACCTTACCAAACTGTTCTGTAGGATAGAAATACGTTCATTTAAGAAAAAAGTCTCCAATTTTATACTGAATCATGAAGTTCTAATAGACAGCCCTAACTTATGGAAAGAAAGCTTCCCAAGTCTACTTAAAAGTTGTATGTAATTTGTGATGGACTTCCCAGATGGCAAAAAGCAAAGGAATTGCAATTACTTATTGTGTTTACTTATTAGTTCAATTACATAGTTTTTTTCTTATCTAAAACAGTCTGTCCTGGGTTAAAAGGCAGTCCTTTGCTATAATAAATATTCAAGACCACATTTGTTAAATGAGTTACTCTTCTCTAGGCTCCTTAGTTTATCTTAAGGTTCTATAAATAAAACTGCATCCATTATTCCAGGTGTTGATCAAGCAAAACTTGACAGAAATACAATAATATTTTTAGTTTGTTGCAAGTATCAGGTCTTGATGCTCAGCGAATAGGCTGTTATAGCCACGTAACAGTGTTGACTGATGTTGATTGTTAGATTATGACCCCACAAGCCTAACAGACATGATTAAAAGAATAATGTATATCCTAGTAATATCCATAGGACAATACTTTTGAATTCTCTTGTCAGCTACGGTGATACTGACCATGAACCAGCCATTTCCTGCTCCTAAACTAAAGCCACTCATAATTAAGGGTAAGCCTGAATTAAAAGTTTAACAGTGAAAGAATGTTCTTTTGACAACTTGGCTTATATGGGTAGGAAATCCGTGGCCTAGATTTATCTCCCTGAAGGTAAAAGTAAATAAGACACAGATGAAAGATCAGGGATTCCTCGTAGGAATACACATGAAGTTTTTACTCAGTCTAACTAATTTACGGTTTCCTATGCCAACCATAGTAGCATAGATTTGATGATACTATTTGCCAGAACATGAGTTAAAGGCTTTACTCACTTAATCCTCACAACCTCATGAACTACTATTCCCATTACATGGATAAGAAAATGTGTGCAGAAAATTTACATAATCCACATGATATCCAACAGTAAGTAGCAGAATGGGTCTGAACCCAAGCAGTCTGACTCCAGAGCCCACCGTGCAATGTTGCCTCTCTAGTAATAACTGTTCCTCCTTAGAATTATTGTGAATTAAATGGCTCAATGACAGGCTAGAGCCACACAAAATGAAAAGTATGTGTTCAAACAGTAATTCACAAGTGATAAAGGAATTAAGCCTGGAACATGCAACAACAACAAAACAAAAAAAAATTAACACCCAACTAGGCAAGTGGTATTTGAAATAGCAGAGGCAGTCATAAGAGCTTTTGAGAATTTGTGAACCTGTGGATTCTGATGGAGAAAAAGCAAACAAAATGGGAAATGGAAAAATTTCCTTTGGTATGTGGATATCAAGTACATTCATTCATTCCTCTTATAGAATACTCCCCTTGCCCAAAGTGGGAATAAATTGTAGCAACCTTCAAATGATGCTGAGATAGTTCCTGGTGAAAAAGTAAACAGAGGCCCCAACAAACCTAGAAGCAAATTTATATGCCAGGACCAGCAGCTGAGTGTCCCCATGTAAGATGGAGTTTATGATGACATGCCAATTATAAGGAAATGGGGCAAAAACTCTAGAGAAAGGCTATGTAACTGTTTCAACAAACTAAGGCATTTTATCTGAATGGCACCGAATATTGCAACAACAACAGCAACAAATATATGTATCTCCTACAGAGGTAGGAATCTTTAGGGTTAGAGCTTAAATCCAACTTCAACTGAGGCTCACCCAGAGAAAGTGTCAGAGGAGGCACCTCATCTTCCTTAGAGAATTGGTTACTTACTCTGCAGAACTGAAGCTACCCAGGCATAGCAAATGAATGCAAAAGGACTTTTAAGAAAAAGACCCATTATGCCCTTCTTCAGTTCCTGGATCTCTGGAATTCCTGGTAGGTACCTAGCTAAAGTACCACAGGTGCCATATAGATACTCTGCCAAAGAGAGAAAACTTTACTTCTACCTAGTACTGGAGGAAGACAGTGTTCCTGATTCCTGATTTATAGTTTCTCTTGCAGAGTTCTCAGCAGCTAAAATGTTAGGACTTTCTTAAAAAAAAAAACAAACAAACAAACAGAAAAGCATCACCATCAGATAAGTGAGGTAGGTGCAACTACTCTGTGACTATATCTGTTATACAAAACCTAACTTTTAGAGATGAATGATAAATGGGCTTCTGAAAACTAAAAATGATCCTCTTAGCAGAGACTTGTATATTAAATTTTTAAAAATGTTTATTTATTTTTGAGAAAGAGACAGACTTGAGCAGGGAAAGGGGGAGAGAGAGAGAGAGAGAGAGAGAGAGAGAGAGAGAGAGAGAGAGAATGAATGAATGAATCCAAAGCAGGCTCCAAGCTGGGAGCGCAGAGCCCAATGCAAGGCTCAAACTCATGAACCATGAGATCATGACCTGGGCTGAAGTCAGATGTTTAACTGACTGAGCCACCCAGGTGCCCTGAGACTTCTACATTAAATGAGTAGGTTAGTGAAAGAGTTCATCAAATTTTTCTTGGTTTTTGTAAAATTCCTCATTTTTAACTTTTAGAATTTTAAAATTTGACAAAGCACTAACATTTGAGAAAGCTTCTAATTTTTTTTAGTTTAGGAAAGCATTTTAAAGTTATATTTGTAAACAGGACACATGTGCAGCTTTAGAATCACTGCTTCCCATCAATATGTTAATAATATTTCAAAGATGTATTTAACAAACTTTTCTCTTTTTGGTTAGCATTTATTGCTGACAACATCAATGGAATTAGACTCTAAATACATGACCTCTCCCATTTTCATGGTCCTTTTGTAACAGAAGACCCATCACTCATTTTTGCATGCTTGGCAGACTTTGTTTTACATATCAGTAAATGAAGCTATCTCCTTCTCCATCAGCTGCCTAACCCAGAAGGCCTCTGAATAACTCCAACATCCTGCTAAGGAATGACTCCTGGGGGAGTACTCACTTATCAGTTTGAGGAACACATACAAGATCTGAATATGGGCAAACTAACTTTTTAAAATCACTAAAAGCAGGATTTTTGTGGCTATTCATGTGTCCAGATATCTTAGCTCACTCATATCATATATTTAACGAAATTAAGTGAATTCATTAAAAAAGAAGAAAAAAATTAATGTAACAAAAGTAGTTTCACCCTTTCTCTATTCTAAAAACCATGTACCCTAGAGGAAGTATGAGAAGTAGAATCTATTGTTCTGTCCATAAAGGGTTTTTGAATGCTTCTCAGGAGACATATCTCACTCCATGGCTATTCTATTATACAAAGATAGTATTCTTCATACAATATGATAACATAAACCAGCAACTTCATTTAGTAAACAACCACACAAATAGATATCAGATCCATTATCAGAGGGAAACTTCACTCGGATGTGTGTATGTACATTCTACTTATCCAATTAAATGAAATTGGCAAGGCAAGATTAAGTGGTATTACTTTATTAGAATACTTTTGGCAGGGCACCTAGGTGGCTCTATCAGTTAAGTGCCCAACTCTTGATTTTGACTCAGATCAAGGTCTCACAGTTGTGGGATTGAACCCAATGTCAGGCTCTGCACTGACAGCACGGAGCCTGCTTGGGATCCTCTTTTTCCTTGTCTCTCTGCCCCTCCCCTGTTCGTGCTCTCTCACAAAAATAAATAAATAAATAAATAAATAAATAAATAAATAAATAAATAACACTTTAAAAAAGAATACTAATATACACAATTAAAAGTAAAAATGGGGGCGCCTGGGTGGCTCAGTCGGTTAAGCGGCCGACTTCGGCTCAGGTCATGATTTCACAGTCCGTGAGTTCGAGCCCCACGTCGGGCTCTGTGCTGACAGCTCAGAGCCTGGAGCCTGTTTCGGATTCTGTGTCTCCTTCTCTCTGACCCTCCCCCGTTCATGCTCTGTCTCTGTCTGTCTCAAAAATAAATAAACGTTAAAAAAAATTTAAAAAAATATTATAAAAGTAAAAATAACAAGAGTTACTTCTTTAAAGGTAAAATCATACTGTAAATGAGACATGCAGTCCAAACTGATACTGTTTTACTATATTTTCAGATACTTACAAAAATATGATACTAGTTAACTATATTTGCACATAATACAAACTTTTCAGATACTTAGAAAATCAGGAGACCAGAATTCCTTTGATAATCAACAGTAGTTCACAGTATTACCAGTCTTTTTTTTTATAAACCTCCTAAGAGAGACTGGGAGATGTACCACTTAAATAATAAGACTAACAGTGGCACAAAATGAATTATCATTTACTTGATCAAATATGATGATTTTATTTATACAGCTATAACTGAACTTGATTTTCTTTTTTTCTCCTGCTCTCTGCTTTGAGTTCTTATGTTTTCAGCATATACTATCAATCTCTAACCTAGATGCCATGAAGTGTGTTTATCAACACTTCTGTGAGCGCCTCTCCTTTTGTCTTTCCTGCTCTTGGAAGACTTCCTTCTCATCTTCCTCTTCCCTACAGCCTACCTCTTTTACCTGTCTTTTATATCATTTTAATCTAGTTACTTACAAAATTAAAGAGATTAAACTGTGCATATGAAAGTATGACAATGCATATGCATACCTAAGTATTCCTGCCAATAATTTATCAGACACTATGCTAGGTGCCTGGATACAAGAATGAATAAAAGTCTTTCACTTCAAGGAGTTCACAATTTAGAAAAGAAAAACAATACCTAAAAATATTTTAATAAATTGAATAATTTGCATGAGGCCTGGGCCTAAGGTATGTCACACTATAGCTTCCAAAGGTTTGAGAAGTATTCTCAGACTCCCTAATAATCTAATGGGCAAGATGGCATGACCAGTAACATTTTAAATGATGCTCAAGCCAGTGTGCCAACTTCCAAGTTAAACCTCCTGGGCTGACTAAGGATAGAAGATGGTAACATATACCAGCAAAACTTCAGATGAGAACATCAAAGCTGAATGAGCACTCTCAGGCAGGCAGAAGAAATAGCATTAAGATTTGCTAAAAATGCCCTAATGCATAATGAAACATGTTGATAACCAGAAAACAAAAATGTCAACAAACACACTCTGGTGGCTTCATGTTCATCACAGCTAACTTTTATTGCATGCATTCTATGTGCCACCATTGTGTTAAAGGCTTTCTTGTAGTATATCAATTAATTTAAACTATCTTTATATAGATATCATATTTTCCCTATCTCAAAAATGAGGAAATTTTGTCTTACAGAATTTAATTTTCTCAGACTCCGAGAATGGTAGAGAACTGATTTAAACATGGGAACTATGACAGCAGATGAGTTCATGTTAGTCACTAGATTTTTCATTTCCAGTACCAAGAAATCTGGCAACAAAGTATACACTTAAAAAGAGAATAATTTCCATTAGGCAAGCCATTTTCAAATTCTCAGAATCCCTTCAGTCTCAGGACCTGTTGTATAAAAATATTTTGTCTTAAAAAATATTGAGGGACGCCTGGGTGGCTCAGCCAGTTAAGCATCCGACTTTGGCTTAGGTCATGCTCCTGAGGTTTTTGAGTTTGAGCCCTATGTCAGGCTGTGTGCTGACAGCTCAGAGCCTGGAGCCTGCTTCAGATTCTGTGTCTCCCTCTCTCAGCCTGTCCCTCCCTCCCTCCCTCTCTCTCTCTCTCTCAAAAATAAATACACATTAAAAAAAATATTGAGAATCCCCAAAAAATTTTGTTTATGTTTGTTTATGACTCAAGTGATATTTACTATATTAGAAACCAAACCTGAGAAATTAAATACACAAGAACTCAGGGCAAAGACATCAGCATATTATCAGGTACATTTGGAAACCCCACAGTACAAAGAATAAGACTGAAATGGCAAAGAGTATTTTCGTAGTAAAAAATAGTTTTAACCTTGTAAACACTCTGAATAAAATAGAGGGCTCATTTCACAGGAAAACGAAAAAGATTCAGAGAATTCAAGGGGCATGCCTAACATCACATAGCTAGCTGATGGCAGTTACTTAATTTTATTAAAGAACAGATTTTTGTCTTCTGATTACAAAATATCAGTAGTCAAATATTTGGAGACAGTTGATAGTATAGAAAGGAACTACACAATAGCAAATATAGTCAAAATTACAAGGATTTCTTGACTGAACCAGCTTTCAGTCTTCTGCAGAAAAATCTGATAGTGCAGTCTTCATTTCTCCATTCACTCTGAATTTGCTGCCCTAGGGTTTCCACTTGGATAAAGTGGAATAACCCTAGGGTTTATCCACATGGATAAAGCAAATCCATGGCGCTTATCAGATCAGGTGAGCTGAAAACTCCATTTCTACTTCTACTTCCAAACAGGATAGAATAACAGAGACCAGATTAACCCTCACACTTGAAACAATCAAAAAACTAAACAGCAGTTCTGAGACATTGCACATGGGCAGCGCAGGATACTGACCCCTGACAGGGGAAACAAACAAAGTGAATCCTAGGATTGCAGAGGGGGTTAGGGAAGAGGGGGATATCTCCACTCAGAACTCTATACCTAGCAAAAAATAAATAAATAAATAAATAATAAAGAATATTTCAAAAATACAGAAAATGAAAAACTTCATCAGCACCAGACCCTCACAAGAGGAATGTTAAAAATGTTTTTGAATCGTAAGAAAATAACACCACCTAAAAAATGGACCTACACAAAGGACTACTGCATGTTCTGTGATCACAATGAAATTAATTATCAATAATAAAAATACCACTAAAGAATCCCCAAATATTTCAAAATTAAACAATACACTTGTAAGTAACCCATGAGTCAAAGAAGAAATTAATAGGAAAATTATGAAGTATTTTGAACTGAATGAAATGAAAACACAACATAGCAAAAACTGTAGGACGCAGGTAACACCAAAGTCAGAGGAAAATTTATAGCACTAAATATGTGTTAGAAAAGATAAAAGGCTTCAAATCAACAACCTCATCTTACACCTTAAGAAACTAGAAAACAAAGAGCAAATTAAATTCAAAATAAAGGTAAGAATAATAGAAGTCAAACATATTGAAAACAGAAAAACAACAGAGAAAATCAGTGAAACAAAAAAACTAGTTCTTTGAGAATATCAGTAAAATAAGCCTCTAGCCATATTCATCAAAAAAAAAAAACAAAAAAAAAAAAAAAGAGGAATCAATTTACCCATATCAGGAATGAAGTAGGGATTCTAACTACAGATTCTACAAATATTGTGCCAGATAGACTCTAAGATGGTCTCTGTTTTCTAGTATTGACATCCCTAAATAAACAATTCCCCAGAAGTGTGAGCTGGCCTACTGATTTGCTTCTGACCAAAAGAATGTGGCAAAAGTGAGGTGATGTCATTTCTATGATTAGGCTCCATAATGTGTCTTCTATCTTGCTAGCAGACCTTCTCCCTTGCTATCTTCAATGAACTAAGCTGCCATAAGGCCCAGGTGGCAAGATACCTACGGAGGCAGTTTCAAGCCAAGAGCCAACAGGGAACTGTGACCTTCAGTTCAACAGATCGAAGAACTGAGCCTGCCAAAACACATATGAGCTTGGAAGCAGATTGTTCCCCAACAGGTCTTTCATATGGGACCCCAGTTCTGACCAATATCTTGCTTACAGCATTGTAAGCGACTGAACCAGAGGACCCAGCTAAGCTATGCCAAAATCGTCATAAATAGAAGCTGAGACAATAAATGTGTGCTATGTTAAGCCACTAAATTTGTGGTACTTTGTGTATAGATCAAAAGATGACTAATACAAATATTTAAAAGATAACAAAGAAATATTATGAACAATTTTATGCCTATAAATTCAACTATTTGATAAAGTAGACAAATGGACATATTTCTAAAATACACAAATAAAGCTCACTGAAGAAAAAATAAGTAACTTAAATAGTCCCTTTATTCATAAAATTGAAATTGCAATTAAAAATCATTGCCAAAAGAAAACTCTGGGCCCACATATCTTAACTACCAAATATTTAAGAAGAAATAATACCAATGCTACACAAATTCCTCCAAAAGATACCTGTCATTTTTGAGGCCAATATTATAATGATACCAAATTCTGACAAAGATAGTACAAGAAAAAAAAAATCCTACAGATCAGTATTACTCAAATATAAAAATTCTTGGGGTGCCTGGGTGGCTCAGTGGTTAAGTGTCACTCTACGTTTTGGCTCAGGTCACGAGGTCATGGGATCAAGCCCCGCATTGGGCTCTGTGCTGACACCAAGCAGCCTGCTTGAGATTTTCTCTCTCTCCCTCTCCCTCTGCCCATCCCCTGTTCATGAGCTCTTTCTCTCAAAATAAATAAATAAACACTTACAAAGTATATAAAAATTCTTAACATTTTAGCAAACTGAATTCAGGAACATGTAAAAGGCATAATATATCATAGTGCAGTGCTATTTCTCTCAGGAATGCAAAGTTTGTTAAGAATTTAAAACAGTAATTACTATAATTCCCAGAGTAACAATCAAGATATTCTCAACAAATGTGGAAAAAACACTCCATATAATCCAAAATCCATTTTTTTTAACGTTTATTTATTTTTGAGACAGAGAGAGACAGAGCATGAATGGGGGAGGGTCAGAGAGAGGGAGACACAGAATCCGAAACAGGCTCCAGGCTCTGAGCTGTCAGCCCAGAGCCCGACGCGGGGCTCGAACTCACGGACCGCGAGATCATGACCTGAGCTGAGGTCGGCCGCCTGACCGACTGAGCCACCCAGGCGCCCCCCAAAATCCATTTTTGATAAATACTCTCAACATATTTGGAATAGAAGGGAATGTCATCAATCTAACAGATCACATCAATGAAATTTATAGCTAACATCATACTTAATGGTGAAACACTGACTGTTTACCCAACATCAAGGACAAGGCAAAGCTATCCACTCTATTTCTATTAAAAACTGTACCAGAAATCATAACCAATTCATTAAGAGGAATGAAATCCAGATTGGAAAGGAAAAAGTTACTCTCATTATTCATGGATGACATACTATCCAAATAGAAAATCCTCCAGCATGTACAAAAAAAGCTACCACAGCTAGTGAGTTTACCAAGGTGCAGGATACAAGATCAATATACAAAAATGTATTGTAGTCTTATGCAAGATATGAACACCCAGAGATTGAAATAAAATTATAATACCATTAAAAATTATGAAAGAGAAACTAAAGATGTGTAAAATGTGTTCACTGAAAACTATAACACATTACTTAAAGAAATTAAAGAACTAAAGAGAGAGATATGCTATATTCATGGATCAGAAGACCCTACTTTGTTAAGGTATCAATTCTCCTTAAAATGATCTATAAATTCAACACAATCAAAATCTGAGAAAAAAATTGTAGAAACGGATATACTGGTTTAAAAATTTTCAATTTATATGCAAACTGCCTAGGATTTATAAAACAATTTGGAAACAAATAACAAGATTGGAGGGCTTACAACACTATCTGATAGGAGGATTTATTTTAAAGGAACGGTAATCAAGATGGTACAGCATTGGTGTAAAGATTTTGAAAAATCAGTAGACCAGAACAGAGTTCAGAAATTGATTCTCACACATATGGTCAATTGACTTTAACAGAGACAACAAGAGAATTCAATGGGGGAAGATAATCTTTTCAACAAATGGTGGTACCAAAACTGGATAGCTTTATGCAAAAAAAAAAAAAAAAAAAATCACTTTCAACCCTCACTTCACACCTTATACAAAATGAAGTCACAATGGGTCACAGCTCTAGATGAATGGTTGAACATACAAGTCATCTTATGTACTATTTCTTGAGACTATTAACTGGCAGTCAAACTTCATTTGTAAGTAATACAGAAAGATTCTACGGTGGGGAAAAAACTGTAAAAAGTATATTCTATTCCTTTCTTAAGGATTTATAACTTGCAATAATTTATTAAAAACTGAGAAATCTAACAACAAAGAAGTCCAATTTTGTTTAACCCAATAATACATAAATATATTGGACTATGGAGCTCTGTTTTTACACATTTATTAATATCCTATTAAGCACAGTTTGAGAAACCATGATCTTGTTGAAAATTTTTGCTTTACATATTAGGAACTAATGTCCAGAATAAGTAACTCTTTTGACCAAGTATGCTTGTCTAATGGGAGAAGTCTCCAGGCTTAAGTCCTTTGTTCTTTGTATTTTACAACAGATTACCATTTTCAATTGATTTGCCCTAGAGGTTTCATAACCAAGTGTTGCTTCTATTTCTCTGCTTCTACTCTCCCTGGGCCATCATTATCATAACTTTTATCATTCAATAGTATTATGATGTTTTTCAAGAGACTGAACACTCCTTTTTTCCAGATAATATGGACTGATCATTTTTGTTTTGCTTACCTAATTCCAGTGACCAGAAAATTGTAAAATCTCAATAAATGCTGCATAAATGAAAGAACTAAGAGAAAAAAGGATTCCATGTGAACAGCACAGAAAGAAGAGTTTAAGCCCAAAGAAGACTACAAAATTTCAAATTGGGAAGAAAGATACTAAAAGTGATCTAAGAGAGTAAGGTAAGGTTAGTGGGAAATCAAGAATAATATTTACAGAGCAAGAGCTCAGAAAACTATAAACTCAACGAGATGTAACGGTATCACCGATGCAGAGAAAATATTTGGTAAAGAACAGTTGATATCTTCTTGCTAATCACCAAATAATTTACATTAAACACCGAGAAGAGAGTCTATCTACTTCATGCAAAAAGTAGCACAATGACTGATATAAAACCACGTTAAAATAATTACTTCATTTGGTAGTATAAAGGATTAAGCATCAGTTCAATACACTGAAGCAAAGCACTCTAGGTTTGTTATTGTCGAAATAAAAATGTTATTAGAATATATGACAAAAGTATATCACAAAAGGAACTAACATTAATTGATCACGCTAAGCTTTTGATATAAATAAGCTCACTGAGGTCTCATTAACCATCCTGTGAAGTAGATATCCTTTCAAACAAATTTGAGGAACTGAAGAATCTACATTCTGTCAAATCTAGGTTGCCCAATTTCCCCCCCCAATCATCTCTAAATAGCAAGATGTATAATGCAATAAACCTTTCCAATCATTTCAATTTTGTGAACAATTTACTTATAAGAACCTCTTGTTGGTCATTTAAAACCTGCAACAAGTTCCTCATCTTGTTCAAGACATACTCCAGGAATTCAAAACTGCTGCCTAAGGAGCATCTGGGACTTGTAAAATTCCTACATGGTTTTGTATCAGAATGGATGCATAATTTTTTGTAAGACTGGATGTAAAAAGAGGAACTCTTATAGACTACTTAATAAATTCCAGATATTATGATTTATAAAATTTCCTGTATTTAATTTTCATGCACTTGTTACAAGATAAATCTCTTTGCAGATGAGAAATCCGAGGCTCAGAAATGAAGTATCTTATCTTTTCCAAGGTCAAATATAGTGGTGAAACCAGGAAGCAAATTTACCTAATTTATTCTGTGGCTTATATATTTTTTTAAGTATAAAATGTAAATAATATTTCTATAAGAAATAATGACAGTATAATCATCTTACAACTTCTAGAGTATCTTTCATTAAAGTCCTGGACAAGGAGAAATAACAACTGTTTTGGGGTCTCTTTTATACTTTGCCAACTTGATATGGTAGAAAGGGACAGTAATATAGAGTCATGTTTAATATCTGGTAATTTATCCACCTTCTCTGAACTTCAATCTCCTCACTTCTGAAATGGACAGGATTTAAAATGCCTTCTTGAAAAGCTGATATAAAACTTAAAATAGGGAACATGTGAAAGGTTTTAAACAATGTTGTCATAAATGTTAGTTATGATTATTGCTATTAATAAAAATAGGCTGGGGTGCCTGGCTGGCTCAGTTGGTGGAGAGCACGGCTCTTGATCTCAAGGTACTGAGCCCAAGCCCACAGCCATTTGGGTGTGGACTCAAGAAAAAATTTTTTTAAGATAGGCTAAGTAGACCTAGAAAGGTATTCAGCCAGAATCTATCCTCCATCCTGTTCTTACGAATAAGAAATATGTAAGTCTATAAAAAAAATAATTTTAAAAAGCTGCCAGAAGTAAAATCTCAACAATTTTACAAAAAGGGACATAAGAGATATTCAAAGATTAATGTTTTGACTTTTACTAAAGACTAAACAACGAGAAGATTAAAAAAAAAAAGAGAGAATTGTAAAGGATCGGTCCTGATAAAGATGCAATTTCATAAGCATGCAAAGTTAAGTGAAACTTACAGTGAGGTAAGAAACTGACAAAGGCTGGTTCCAAAGCTATGTGACAGCATCTGAATGGACACTGTCCCTGGAAGAATGGCTAAATTGAAAGAAAAACAAAAACAAAAACAAAAACCCAGAAGATCTGCCTAGCTTGAAATGGAAAAATAGACAACCTAATAGCTGTGTGATTTCTTTCATTTTAAATATCTGCTAGCAAGAGATTTAAAGGAGCTTATATCATCCTAACCCAATTTTTTCCTTATCTAAGAACTAAGATTACAAGTTATAGGCAGGTTTGTATGTTTTGAATACAAAGAGTAACCAACAACACTTTCCCTCATGGGTTTATTTAAACCTAACTTTAAATTACACCCTTTTCTTACCCATAGTTTTTCTTCACATTCAGAACATTCAGAAGGAGCAGTTACATAACAAAACAGAGATTAATGGGAACATAGATGCAATATATAGAAAACACTTACTTTAATTCTCTGTCCCTCCTGTCTTGCTTTGCTATTTAACTGCTTCATCTCCTGTTTTGTACCTGAGATCAAGAGGCATAAAATACTATTTCAAAATTTGTGTGTCCTTTCTAATTATTGCATTTGAACTCGCAGAAGCTATAAAACCTACACCATTTTTCCCTTCAAAAATAAAAACATTAGCAAACCGTAAATAATCTAGAGAAAATATCTACTCTAAACAAGAAAAAGTAACACTAAACTTTATTACCCATCAAAGCTGTCAAAGGAGGACAATGAGTAAAAAGTATTTTATTCACACAGCTACATCTTTTCCATTATAAGGGAAACTATTTATCAAAATCAAACAATCTGGTAGTTGTAGAACACAACCACAGCTAACTTGTCAAAGCCTGAACAAAACACATGGAGTTTAATTCAGGAGTCATCATCCTGCGGGGTGAGTTAATCTGTATGATTTTCGATCTTCCTCAGTCACCAAATGTGTCAGTTTTTTTTCTCCTTTGAGACATCTCTCCATTTTCAATTATTTTGTGATCTTGACCCTATCATCCTACTCTAAGTTTAATTTCACTGCAAATAGGTCTATGTAATAACATCTTACCCGATCATCCTAGTACTCTTCACTCTTTCACTTTGGATCCATTCCTCATACCACAATATACTGATCTTTATAAAACCCGTTGTGTCATTCCCTGCATAAAAATTTATTTTTAATTGGCCCTCTACTCCCCAAAGGATACACTACATTTCTTGAACAGAAAAGTTAGCTGCCTTACCACACTATTTACCTATGATTCCAAGATCATTTATTCTTTACTGAATTTTGTAATTTTGAGGTTTCTACACTTGTGGTCCCATCATTCCACATTTCTGGAAAGTTGTCTTCCTTCTAATCTTATTCATACAAATACTGTCTGTCCTATAATATCCTACTCAAACACCTCCCCTTTACTCTTTCCTGATGACCCAAAGTAATCTTTCCATCTCCTGTAATCCCACAGTAATCAGTGAAATTAACTTGATAATTATCTATTTGCTGCCTAATCCTTCTTCACTGCTGCCTGAAAAGAGTTAAAGTTTCATAATTAACTCTTCAGATAAATATGACCTGTATTTCTAACCATAGCTCCTGAACTCTAAGATGAACTAAAAGACTATTCATTTTTAATGATGCATAAACTGAATGCATTCACAAATCTCAGCATCTTAAAAATGGGGACCAGAGTAAGAACAAGTTTCTTAAGAGCAGAGAGGCAACATCATTATCCTTATTTACAAGGGTAGCTCTCATGCCACTGTGCTCTACTGGGAGAAGAAAACTACAGGTTCTCTCCACCCCTAGATATTCCCAAGGCCTCTACTGTCAAATGTAAATGAACTATACCTTAGGCTCTCCCAGAACTCCAGCCAGTATAACCCTTCCTAGGGTAAGAATGACCTCTGTGAATTATATATAGATAGCACATGAGGGGAACTGAGGGTCTTATCTCCAACTTGTTATCCATCAAACCATATAGCGGCTGTTTGCCAAGCTTGTCCACATGAATGAAAAGATAATGAATACCTGCTAAGAAGAGAGCACTAAGCAAAATTAAAGATCTCTTTAGCTGCATCAGGTGGGAATGGCCCAGGAGTAGCTAGACAGGTATCATTAAACTCATCCGGATAACCTTATGGACTCATTTTAGTTTCCACAGAATCTGCAAGCTGTATGTCTATTTCAGTTGAATTTTTACTTTTTTTTGTTTCCCTTATCCAAAGTACCCAATCTATGGCTGAGTATGAGTCTTCGAAGACTAGAGCAACTCCTTAAAAGGCTACAGCAACTCTCGTATTCATTTTCTACCTGACCTGGATCATCAGGCTGCCATCCATGTGTATTCCTGACAAATCGTCTGAGAAATGACCACTGCTGGTGTTTTTTTAATAAAATGAACCTTCATTCTACCTCATTATAACAGGTACAGATGTCAGAGTATGTATTAAAATGAAAGATCTCAAAACATACTATTTATTTCTTAATTAGAAGTCTGAAATTATTTTGTGCTGAATCATAAACAGCTGCTAAACCTAGTATTTTAAAGCCAACTCATTACCACATAACTGGTTTTCCCTTTCTCCACGAATAGGCCTAAGTCCGGAACTTTACCAAGGTAGTTATTATTAGTACCACCTCCCTCTATCAATGGGCAAAGGAAAAAGGAAAAAGAAAAAAAGTTTGAGGCAAAGAGAAATAATTTGCCCAGAGTCACACAACTAGGAAGAAGAAGCACCAGAAATAGAACCCACACAACTTGATTTCAATGTTCAAGCACTTAAATTCTATGCTAGTCTACCTCACAATATACTATGCTGGCTAGCAAACTTTCTTTTTTGTTCTATCATGTCCCGTGTCTTCTTTTGAAATATCAATTACAGATCCTCTTTTCACGTTTCTCCTCTTTTCTCCCCTTCATTCGGTATATGGCAAAAAATTTAAGACAGTTAGTTCTTTTTTGACTTGGGAAACACTAAGGTAAAGGAGTTAAAAGGTAACTGTATAATATTTGGTATATCTGAGTTCTAGGCCAGAGTCTATCATTAACCAGGCAAACTGTCTAGCCAAATCTTGTGTGTATTTTGAATCAACAGCACATATCTCAACCTGGCCAAATCTCAAACTCTCTCAGTTTCCTCATCTATGAAATAAAAGGAATAGATATAAATAGCTAGCACACTTTCTAGTTTTGAAATTCTAGGATGCTGCAAAATGGGAAGGAAAGGAAGAGCAATACAGACACAACTGTTTCACTCTGCAAACCATATTTATAAAGAGAAGGGAAAACCACGGTAGAAATTTAGCAATTGGGAAAAATAAGCACTCAAACTCTATGCAATTGAATATTGCTTCTCTCCCCCCAAATTACTACCAAAATAGATTATACAGTACCTGAAAAATGCACAAAATTAAAATGCCAACTGCTGGTCACTGCTGGTACTTATAAACATAATTACTATTAGCGGTTACCTACCACTGATCTCTTTTACTTTTTTTTTCATTTACTTATTTATTAATTTACATCTAAGATAGTTAGCATATTGCTATAATGGCTTCGGGAGTAGATTCAGGGATTCATCCCCTATGTATCACACCCAGTGCTCATCCCAACAAGTGTCTTCCCTAATGCCCCTTACTCATTTAGCCCATCCCCCTTCCCACAACGCCTCCAGCAACCCTCAGTTTGTTCTCTGTACTTAAGAGTCTCTTCTGTTTTGTCCTCCTCCTTGTTTTTGTATTATTTTTGCTTCCCTTCCCTTATATTCATGTGTTTTGTATCTTAAATTCCTCATATGAGTGAAGGCATCTGATATTTGTCTTTCTCTGACTGGCTAATTTTGCTTAACATAATACCTTCTAGTTCCATCCATGTAGTTGCAAACGGCAAGATTTCATTCTTTTTGATTGTCAAGTAATACTCCATTGTATGTGTGTGTGTGTGTGTGTGTGTGTGTGTGTGTGTGTGTGTGTGTATACATATATATACACACATATATATACATACACACATCTCCTTTATCCATTCATCTGTCAATGGACATCTGGGCTCTTTCCATACTTTGCCTATTGTTGATAGCACTGCTATAAAACATTGGGGTGCATGTGCATCTTTGAAACAGCACAACTGTATCCTTTGGATAAATACTTAGTAGTGAAATTGCTGGGTTGTAAGGTAGTTCTATTTTTAATTTTGGGGGGAATCTCCATACTGTTTTCCAGAGTGCCTGCACCAGCTTGCATTCCCACCAGCAGTGCAAAGGATGATATCTTTTACTTTTTAAACTGAGAAATCAAAAACTCTGTTTTTTAGGAAATACTGTCAACAAGAAGACTTCTCCCCTTTCCTGTGAGCCCTGTCATAACTCCAGGGTGCAAACCCCAATTATACCTCAGTACTTAAAGCTTGGCCTAAGTTGGGTAACAGAGCTACAAGGGCAGGAAAACCAAGATGACAGGGGCCCCTTGGAATTTTCATCAACTAAAATGATCACACAACATTTTAGAAATGGAATTTGTACATCAGGAAATATGACCATGAAAATGAACATGAAATATTAGATATTTGGAGATAATAATGATGATAATTATAGTAGTAGCAGCTCTCATTTATTGAATAAATAAATGAAATGAAATACTTCATAGCTTTTATCAGGTTTCATCTTTACTCAAACCCTACAAGGTATGTGTAAAATTATCATAATTTTAGAGATGAGAACTCTGAGGCTCAAAATGACTTGGTAACTTATCCAAGGTCACAGAATACAATTCTCCAGAGTCGGTGATCTTAAATGCTTTACTAAGTAGTATCATCAATCAGGATAATACTTTGTAAGCATAGGAGAGAGGAGGCCTATTTACCATTAATACCACCACCATCGACTTTTAGATTCACCACCATAAATCAACTTTGATTCTTTTCTCCTCGATCTCCAAACACAATTAATCTAGTAAATCTAAGAATTCTTCCCCAATCTTCCCCAAGTATTCAGCAAATACTTATAGAAATCCATGATGTAAAAAGCATTATACCGGACAGAGTAAAACTTTTATATCTAAGTTTGTCACAAGACTTCTCCTTTCCCAAAGAAAGAAACAGATAACTGAAGGGGAAAGGAAATTGATTTTATGTGTTTTACAAATCTAAAGGAAGTATATTAAGCATGACAGAATCAGCAAGTAATTCTTATTCATTACACTTAGAATGCAGCACATCTGCAAATGTATTCATTCAAATTATTACATATAGATCTAGTTAATAAATTCTGATATACATAGTATTAAACTCAACACTTACATAGCAGTCACTATGTACCAGACACTGATCTAACCACTTTATATAGATTTATCTAATTTAACCATAGTTTTACATACATTTAATCCTTATGACAGCCTTATAAAGTAATTATCCCCAATTCACCAACGAGTAAACTGAGGTAAAGCGAATTTAAGTAAGTTGTCCAGAATCATACAGGTAGTAAGTGGCAGAGCTGGAATTCATATCCAGGTACTCTGGCTCCAGGGTCTGTGTTCTTGACCACTGCCTTCTAAAGGGGGGGGGGGGGGGAATCTAAAACTAGAATAAATCATTAACATGGTGGTAAATAACAAAAATCATGGTATTCTCTGGCTTTTATCCCTGCTGCAATGTCAAATACAGATAACATTTGTTTGTAGGAAAGGATAAAAACTAAGGGAGGGCGGGGAAAAAACTCATTAACTATACCTCTTGCCCAGATCTAAACTATTTGAGATCTTAATCACTCCTTTCAATCTCTGGTGCCTTAACCTCTATCACCACTTTTCACATATTTCTAAAAATGAAAGTGTTATTCACATCATGATGATGCTTTTATCTGTTCAGTTGTGTGTTATGTTCTGCAGAGGTGAGCAGTAGGTCAACAACGCAGAAACCAGGACTAACAAAAGTGAAGAGGTTTGAAGTACATGCCACAAATGCTCTTACTTCCCTATGAGTGTCTCAGACATGTGTCATCTCCACATTTCCTAAGAATACTGACCATGTCTACCATTTCTTCTATAACCACTAATAGGTACATGCATTTATTTTTGTCTCTACCTAATAAAAATACTCTATTGAATGATGTGCTACGGCAGGTTCTGATAACCATAAACTTGGTAAATCACCTATATACTGTGAAGCTACTTTTCTTGTGGGTTTGGGAAAAATGGGCAGACAGGAGCTCTGCTGGCTTTTCCTACTTCAGAAAGAACATGTATAAGACTAAGTACACTTTTGAGAAGTTTGTGGCCTCTTAACCATACAACTCTGGTAGAGCTCACTTAGGCATCAAGGTTACTAGAGCAAAATGCCATCTTCGTTAGATTTAAAGTAAGTACCTATAAGGCAAAAAGTGTACAAAGCAAATATTCCCCTTAAAAAGGTATTAAATAGATACTAAGTTCAACCTATGTGATTTTGTGTAGCCAATCTTGTACAGTAAAATGCATAGTTATGATACATGAGTAGAGAATTATTAACAGAGTTCATGTACCAAATATGTTTTTACAGTAATGCAAAACATGATTATTTCTCCCTTATAGTTTTAGTGGAGGCATGGAGGATGGAGAACTCAGCTCAATCCAACTAAACTATAAGCATATGCTTTATGACTCCACCAAACCACTCATTCTGCAGTTTTTACATACTTTTTATTGTAGCCTACTATGTTTCAAGCTTTACAAAAAGTAAAATAAATTTTTTTCCTATCAGTATTGTAAAATCAAATTATTTTTTAAATGATACAACCTGCTGTGATGGAAATGTATTATTTATACAATATGGCAAAGTCTAAATACATTTCACTAGCAGAATTTCTACAAAATACTTGCAAATTTCATTAAAGTTTAAATTGACTTGTTAATGATTTTACAAAGTATCAAAATTGGTTTTTAGCCAATATCAGTATTTACTTCTGAATTTAAAAAAACTCAACAGACTATGATACTCAGTGGAATAAAGTATTTTGGTAAACTGAGACTCTTATTAACAAAATTATATCTATATTTATGATTATGAAAAAAATAGTCAACTTGGTAGATGGGGTTTAATGATAAAACCCAAAAAGTTCATAAACTTCCTATTAAAAGTGTATTGAAGACAGCTTCTAAGATAACCATAAATGTCTTTCCTTGGTGAAAAGATTTCAGGAGAGAATTAAATTGTTCAAAATTATAAATAAAACATAACTTAACTAGATAAACCATTTTAGGTTCAAAATCATGACCAGGATAGAAGAAGCAAAGTTAGTGGAAGAATGGATTTCAATGAGAACAAAATAAAGGGTATATATATATATACACACTTATATATATAGTATATATAGATAGATATATGCTATCTATATAGCATATATATCTATTTATACTATATATATATATATGGTTGCATGGTAGATTGGGAATATTTAAATATTAATCTTGGGTTTTTAAACAGAAAACTAATTTACTATAAAATCAATTTAACTTTGCAATGCACACAATATACATTCAACATAGTGTAGCAAATAGCAAAAAGAAAAGTAAGAGTAACTTTGAAGTCCATCTCTAGAGGCAAACTTAATTTCACGATCATGAAATACGTAAAACTTTGGATGTACTATTATGTTCTCTTCTCCTAGAATCTTATTTAGTACTCAAGTACAACAAAATTGAAAGTCTAAAAGGAAAGTACACATAAGGTACAAAGGCACCATTTAATACATTTTAAGAAATAAGTTATCACACAGTAACTCAAGCCTTTGAAAGAAAATAATCCAATAAATAGTATTTTGTTCTCCACTATATAAAATCCATACTTCACAATCTAAACAGGAAACCTACCTTTCCTACTCACAATGGTATTTAAAGAATCAAAAACTTCTAAAGGTAGAAGAATATTTGGACAATCAGTTTAACTAGCCCCAAGGTTAAAATAAGGTGCCCAAGGATTACACAGGAGAGAGGATAGTAAATCCAAGTCTTGTGATACCCACAACAGTACTCTTTACACTACAACCCAGCTTTCTCATCACAGATTCCAAAAGGGAAACACTAAAACCATGTTTAATTGTCTCTTTAATAATTATTCATAATTCTCCATGACTATCCTATTTTTTCCCAAAGTATTTAAAATAAATTAAACATAGGCTACAGCCAAATATAATAGCAAACCACATATTTTAACTCAACATTAAAAAAAAATTTTGTTAATGTTTATGTATTTTTGAGAGACAGAGAGAGACACAGCATGAGCAAGGGAGGGGCAGAGAGGGAAACAGATTCCGAGGCAGGCTCCAGACTCTGAGCTGTCAGCACAGAGCCTGACACAGGGCTCAAACCCATGGACCAAGAGATCATGACCTGAGCTGAAATCCGATGCTTAGCTGACTGAGCTACCCAGGCACCCCTAATTCAGCATTTTTTAATGCAAAATGACATAACCCATATGGAGATTATGGACTCCAATCAAATACTGTTTCCTTCCACTTATGCCAATATGCTTCTAGGGTTAAATATCCATAAATTTTATGCTTGTCTATCTTCTAATGGTTAATTCTAAGAGAAGTAAATAGTTCATTATTTATTCAAACTATGACATTTTGGAAAAGGTAGCTCTTAACCTCAGCAATTTACTGCAGAGTCTGGAAACACAGAATTTAATTTTACTGCCAGCTCTTTGGTCTAATTTTTAATCTTTCAGTCTCATTATTTTAAAGTTTTGGGGGATTTTTTTGTTTACTGCTAAAAAGAGGCTCTAATCTTATGACCTCACTATGTGTAGAATGTTAGCTTGGTCCTATTTTCTCTTAACTGCCAACCGAGAAATGTCATCTGTTATGTGTGTTTTGATATGCTTCCAGGAGACAGAGCTATAGAGTCCCAGATATAAACAGCTGATGACTACTGGAACAAGAATGGGAGAGGGAAGACTGGAAACTGATACTCTGAAAGTCAGTGCCATCTCTCAAAGGTAATACATGAAGAAAACAATACACAAAGAAAAATTTATGTATGGAGAATAGTTAGGCATTCTAAACTCTTCCAACTCTAGTAAAGAGTATTATAGGTAATCCAGGTGTAGAAATATTTCCTTCATTGTAAGAGATAAAATAAACTCCCCAAATATGACAATAAATGGAAAAAAATAAGTCTACCATGAAGGTACTGTGTATTCTATGATACTCCCATGTAAATACGTAATCTTCATTTCTCTTAACAGAGTTCATATACAAAAAAACTTATTTATTCTGCCAAAGTACTTCATAGTTTTAATCAAGGGTGATGAACAAACTTACTCTAGATGAGTCATAAGAGGGGCTTGGTTGACCACTTGTTCCCCAAGATGTCGTACCTCCTCGTTCATCCATACCTAAGAAGAGAAGAAAGTGAAAGATTTAAATCCAGAAGGATAGTATGATGGATTTTTTTAAAATACAGTATAGCAGAGAATAAAATTCAGCAAGTAGTATTTGCATTTGCATGGAACTAGCTGTGTATCAATTCTTGTCTCAGAAACCTGAAGAGCATAAGTTACCTTGAGGGTCTTTGTCACTGCTCCGTACAGTGCCCAATATACAATGGAGAATTTCAGAACCAAAATGTGTCTCTGGAGACTTTAAAATAGGGCATAATCTAGATTTCCCATTTCTGTCCGTACCCACTGCTACTTCTAAGAGTAAATGAAACTCTATAGTTTAGTCCTGCCTACATGAAAGTATGGAGAATTTAGTTCTTATGGATAAGTCTTAAAAAAATCAAGCAAGTTGAACTGTTCAAGTTAATAAAACTGGTTTCTAACATAGCACTAATGAGATATTCTTAACTGAATATATCAAACTAAATCAAACTATACCAAATCATATCATATCTATATTAGTTATATCGAAACTAATAAAAAATGTGACAACTCATGCTTATTTTGGAAAGAGACAGAGACAGCACATGTGCATGTGTGCAGGGGAGGGGCAGAGAGGATCTGAGGTGGGCTCTGTGCTGACAGCAGTCAACCTTATGTGGTGCTTGAACTCTTGAGATCACGACCTGAGCCAAAAGTGGGACGCTTAATGGACTGAGCCACCCAGGTGCCCCTAAAATCTGATTCTAAATGAGTAGGTCTACACTTATAAAAATTGCAAAGGAAAACTCAAAGTGAAAAAAGATAAGTAACCATTAACAAAAAATCAGTTCATTGTGCTCCTTAATGTGCCTTCTGAAGCTCTGGTTCCATTATTTTACCTTCCAATCAATCCCTAGAAAAAGCTGAAAGAGCGGGAGACCTCTCAATCCAGATATCTCTCCCTTTTCTGTTCTGAGGACCAGTCTTTTTTATCCTTGACTCCTAACAGCTTATGCTTTTCCAACCCTTGCCAAGTTTTCTATGATGAAATAAACACAAATAGTTGCCTTTTTTACATTCTTGCATGAGAAAACTCCTGATGCTACAAAGACAACATTCTGCTAAGTTTAGAACTTTTTCTTAAAAACAATTTTTTTCAAAATCCTCTGTGATTTAGAGGAGAACGTGATCTGTAATAAGTTAAATACCACAAATTTTCCAGTAACCAGCCAGGATTCCCAAGCCACTTCACATGGACAGAATTGCCAGCTGAAGGGACAGAACTGCCAATTGTCCATAGGTGACAAAAGCAGGCAAGGAGGAGTGAGTTTCTGAAGCAGAGTATACTAATTACTAATTCAGCTGGTAGGACCCTAATTTATTCTTTTTATGAATCTGTACTTCCTGTATTAAGTGACTGATGTATAATTTTAAAAGTTTTTTTTTTTTTAATTTTTTTTCAACGTTTTTTATTTATTTTTGGGACAGAGAGAGACAGAGCATGAATGGGGGAGGGGCAGAGAGAGAGGGAGACACAGAATCGGAAACAGGCTCCAGGCTCCAAGCCATCAGCCCAGAGCCTGACGCGGGGCTGGAACTCACGGACCGCGAGATCGTGACCTGGCTGAAGTCGGACGCTTAACTGACTGCGCCACCCAGGCGCCCCTATAATTTTAAAAGTTTTTAAAAACACTATAGAGAAAAGATGGATACCTACTACAGAAAACACTCAAGGCATAATTTCAAGAGAACCAGATACCTTGAAAACACAGAGATCACGAATAAAAATACACAGTGTTTTGTTCATGCTTGGATAATTCTTACTAAAACTCTAGATTTAAAAAAGATTCTACAAGTTGGGGTAATAGCATGTAAAAACACACTTCGTTACCATCTCTCCAGTATCACCAGTTATCTGTAGGCTATATTCCAAGCATTTTCTTTGTAATCAACACTGCAGAACAGAAGCCAGAATTCCTATGAGGCCCAATCCAAGACAAAAGCTATTATTAACACACAAAATAAAATACTACTTATGAAATTGCTAATAATTTTATGAAAAGTTTTTTTTTAAATCATACTTTTCATTTGCAACTATGTCTTTTTAACATTTTTTTATACTATACAGCCAAAGTGAAATACAAAGTCAAATTGGCTATTGAAAGCAGAGTCTCAAATATTTGTACACCCATATTCTATTCCATTATTTACAATTGCCAGAAGGTGGAAGCAACTCAAGTATCCACTGACAGATGAAGGGATAAACAAAATGTGACCTATACATACAATGGAATATTATTCAGCCTTAAAGATGGAGGGAACTCCTACACATGCTACAAAATGGATGAACCTGAGGACATATGTTAAGTGAAATAAACTAGTCACAAAAAGGACAAATACTGTACAATTCCATTTACATCAGGTGTAAATTCATGGAGACAAAAAGTAGAATGGTGGGGTTGAGAAGAAGAGGGGAATCATACTTACAGTGATAGTTAAGAGCATAGAATAGAAACTTATTTTGATGACCCTATCTTAATGAAAATGATCAGACTATAGTTTATTCTTTTTATGACTCTGAATCATCTTACATCAAATGAGTAATAAATATGAGGCCTATGTGTTATTTACATATCTCTGTAAAAGAGAATGCAAAAAGGTGAATGCCTATTACAGAAAACATCTCAGACAAAATTTTTTAAAGATATAAAATTATGTGAAAACACATACTCAATTTGCATCAAGTGACACTACTTCCACAGCATAAAAGAAGAGTAAAGATTAATTAAATGAGATGGTAATTAAGTAAGCCAACAGCTAAACAGTATGACATACCAAGGACAGTGGACATGGCAGGGGGCTCAAAGGATGCTATAGAATAACAAGGATCTGGCTAGGTTTTAAACTCAGAGCTCTTTAGTTTTATTGTTAACATAACCAGACTCTGAGTAGAAGGTCGTGGCTGGCACTGACAAAGGCAAGAGTCATCTTTCAGCATCAATGACTCCTTTCTGCTGAAGACAATGGCTGTACAAACAGACATATGACAGGAATAATAAATTTTCCAAAGCCTCAGACATAAGACCAAGGTAAGCAGAGAAAAAGAAATTACACACAGAAAATAAACATAATATAAAACTGTACAAACTGATCAAAATTTATACAAATTGATCAAAATCAAATTTATCAACAAGAAAATAAAGTATAGTTGCAATACAGTGATTGGGAGAAAAATGTTTCTATTAAGATATGTCTGAACCACCATTGCCATATATTTTCTTTCCTTCCCATTTCTAGTCTATGCATCCCAATTTAACAATTTTAGAGAAGCTAGTTCCTTGATTGATAGATTAAAATGGTGGATATAAGAGAAAGTTTAACAATCACTAAGTAGCAGAAACTCTTGGGAGTCTTGCTTAACTTTCTAATAAACTATTCTATTTCTATTCAACAAGATTAAAAGGGTTAATCAATATTTTAATATAGAGACTAAAGGACTCTTTTCTTTTTTAATCTTTATATACAGATTCTCTTAAGTCCCTGCTTTTTTATATGGAACCAATTAAAGTCCAATATATATTTTGATTCCATAGGTCACATTTTAAAAGGTATACATATTATTTTTTAATATCTTCCAGTAAAGAACATTACATTTTTTAAGCTTGTACCAAAAAATAATGGCTTGTAAATTCAGTGAAACAATTTGCTACTTTCTCATTTAATAGGAAAAGTAACTAAAAACAAATCATAAGTCACTACATACACAGGCAATTTTTTAAGAGGCTAGGACCCTGGAGAAGGAATTAGAGGTAAAAAAAAAATGAGTTTTTGAGATGTCAGAGAGCAAAATTCTTCAAGGAGCAAGTAAACTTCTTGGTAAAGTTTAACATATGACATTACTCTTTTCTATGAAGAACTCAGATATTGGTCTACACCTGCTTCCTCTCTCCTGCTACCATCTTTAGTTTTTGACCAAAAGTGCTCTCTCAAGTTAACCATAAACTATGCTTACAACTTCATCTTATCTCTTCTTTCATTCTCCTAGCACAGAGTCTTATAGATTTCTCTAGGTTTTTAACCACCAGGGAAAAATTGAAAACAGATTGGGAGGGGGAATGATTTTTCTACACCCTCAACATCTATTCCGCTCCCCACGCCCTCCACCATATGGGTCCAAAACAGTACAGAGTTTGTGTACATAAAGCATACTCATGGTTTGGTGAGGCTCAGCGAAGACCTCCCTGCCTGGAGGTAAAAGGGGTGAATGAGGAAAAAAGCTGCTGAGCAGTTCCATATTTTCCTACTTGCCACTATTACCAATAACCTGCTGCCTGAGACTAAGACTAGGGTAAAGTGACACACAGGTCTAGAATTGGGAAAATATTTCTAGTAGTAGGTAGAGAGTCTACTGAGGAGAGAAGGAATAAAAAGAAGAAGGGGGACAATACTAAGAATGGAGTGAAGATGAGTAAGGGTATCTCTGCAGTAAAGCTGGTAAGGAAAAAAAAAACCACTACAGCCACTTGCTTAGTATCTATCCTTATGAAAAAGGGCCATATATAAAGTTGGAAGGAAGAGCACAGGAGACTGTATCTTTCTCTCTCTCTCTCTCTCTCTCTCTCTCTCTCTCTCTCACACACACACACACACACACACACACACACACACACACACACTGCTCTAGGAGCAGTGAAATCAAGTTTTCTTATCTTAGCAAGTAAAATGTACTTCAAAAATATCAAATCCCAACCCTGTTATAAATAAGGGAAAGATAATATAGATTGCAGGATTGCCATCTGCTATAAGGTGATTCAATAAATGATTTGATGAAAGAAATCTGATTGGAGAGGACTATGTCAAATAACCAAAGCTATGAATGTATCTCTTCAATAGTTTCACTCAATTTTATTTGTGGAGTAATGACACTTGTTTAGATAACACTCCAAGGTTGCCATCAATTGTAAAACAAAACACAAGTAAAACTCATCACCATTTCTACTGTATGATTTTAGATTCTCATGAAATAAATCTACCAATGTGTTTTTCTCGAAATTCATTGTGAAATAGGATCAATTAGAATATAATAGCACACCTTTGCTGTTATACTAAACATCAACAAAAACAAAATGGAAAAGCTATGATAATATTAAAATTGTAAGTGTATTTAAGAGAATTTAAGACACAGTGCCTCATATGAAGTATGTAACAATGATTATAGAGGTTTGTTAAAGTTATGAAATATTAGGGTTCTGTACCTAGAGCAGTCAAAAGAAACAATTTAATTCTTTTTAAAAGTAGGTAAGAAAATAAAAACAGTAAGAAGAGCAAAAGGAATCACAGGTCACCTTTTAAAGTTCAATCACAATTTCCATTTGGTATTATTAAGAACAAAGATTTACAAGTAGGGATATTCTAGTGCCAAAATACACTACAGTAAGGTAGTAAATACATGACTAATTCCAAGAAAATGAATGATTTTGAAAATAACGTTCAAACACAGTTATTTTGCTATGTTATTAACCACATCATTCTAAATAAATACCCTGTAAAGATACAATTCAGCAGGACATTCCAGTAATTTAAACAGAGTAGAGGATCCAAAGAAAATGGCAAGTCTACCTATTTACAAACAATAGATACAGCCTGATGGCCAGAGATTGAAACGAAATTCCAGAGGGCAAGCAGGTATGTTGTACTACCTTGGGAGCTATCTGGTGACCTGGTATTTTGTTTCTCTTGCTATCTGAAAGTAGAACATTCTTATAAAATGTCCTACAAAAAGACTTTTGTAAGTTGAAATGGCAAAAAGTAAACAAGCAATTACCATTTGTAAAAGCAAATATCCTCTTCCAATTTCTTTCAATTACCAAAAACAGGTACAAACAGGTACCAAAAACAGGTCTTTGGTAAAAGCAAAGTGGCATAAAGTGAACTTTTGGAGAGTGGGGGAAACCTGTACTCCTCTTCTCCAATACAAATACCAAAGCCCTATATCTAAACAGCATTGTCAGTTGTTTTCCTCCATAGAGGCACTTAGGCAGTCAACTCTTAAAAACAGCCTTGATTGTCTCTCTCAGACTCTGGAGGACTCTCAGCAAAAGGTCTCTCAATAGTACAATCCCATTAGATTGACATTACACATTTCCAAAGTCTGTAACTCACTATATTTAACATGATCATTTCAGTTCAAGCCATCAACCATCTCTGACATATATTACCGTAAGAGTCTCCTAAAGGGTCCCTATTCTTCTTTTCCTTCTACAGTCTATTCTTTACACAGCAACTAGAATGACCCATTAGAAACAAATCATGTCACTCCTATGCTCAAAATCTACCATAGTCTTCCTTCTCTTGGATCAATCTGTTTCAACAACATGGCCCCTGCTTTTGCTTGGTGTGTTTGAGCAAAAGCAAGGGGCCATATTGGGATCTTTCCATTTGCCCTTTCCTCTTCATAAAATGCTCCCACCCAGATATCTGAATATCTCTTAATTTCCTTCAGGTCTCTGTTCAAATGTCATCTTATAGGCAGAGGTTTACTGTCTTTTTCCAACAGATTGAAAAATCCATCAAAATAAGGATGTAGTTTGTTTTGTTCAGCTTTAACCATTTGGTAACTAGAACATGCCTGACACAAGTAGGTATTAATAAATATTTATGGAAGAATGAATGTATAGAGTGGAAATAATAAAATCAGTTTAATAAAAGTGAGGCTATACCAGGTTCCCTATTTGTTAGCTTATCATTCCTTTTAGACAGTAATCAAAACCAGTCTTCTAAATAACTATACTTTTTTTAAAACTCTGTGAGAAGTAGTTAGATTGCAAATGACTCTATAAACCAGATGACTACTCCCAAAGAGCAAAAATTACTAACAACTTTTAAAAAAATTAAATCCTCACTAGGCTTGGTAGCTAAACAAACTACAGACCTTAAATATCACAACTGTGAAATAACCTCATCACATGTCCTAAGAAAAATCACTTTGTATTCATTACAGTACAGCCTATAACACATTGCTATAAAAGGAATTTTAAATAAAACATGTTCCAAAAAGATTCATATATTCAGCATGATGTTGGGATATTTACAAATGTAGTTAGAAATGTAATGATTCTCTTTAACTTGGTAACATTCTTCTTTCCTATTTCCTTAACTAGTCACTCTTCATATTAATTTCTACCTCATCAATTTTCCAACTATCACATTTGTTCTTTTTACATACACAATACCCTGGGGTTCACGTACTGTGTATTGCTTGTTCTTCTATTATGTTCCCATTTCAATCCACAGTTAACACTGCCAGCACACTTAACTTGCCATAAACACAAGTTGGGTCATATCCATTCACTACACAAATGTGATCCTCTCTCTGCTGCTTCAGGTTTAACATTCACACACCTGAGGGTGGCATTCTTCAAGGTGGCCTCAATCTGCCTTTTCAGCTTCAGTACTTACTATATCCCTTCAAAAACTCAAGGTCCCCCAACCTCATCAGGACATTAATCACTCCCCAAACATGTCAAATTCATCTTCTACCCCTATTGTTCCCTAGCCCTAGAATATCCACCTTCATCTAACCCTTAACCTATTAAATTTCTAATTCTGATTCATCCTAAGATCAAATGTCCCCTCCTGAGAAGTGTTCTCCAGCAACTAAGCCTAAATTAATCACACTTCTTTAGAAGTTAATTTGTACTTATTCTGTCTTAAACACTGATGGTTGTTTTCATTTACATTCTACCAATAAAACTTTATAATAGGGAGCATCTCTTGTTCATCTCTATGTTTTTCTGGTACCTAGCAGAAGTGTGGTATTCTGCATTCAAATGTTTACTGAATGATTCAGAACATATAAAATTAGGGCATTCATATAACTGTCTGTCATAATAATTCAATAACTAAGGATGGGTTAAAAACAAGAGGCCCAAAATAGAAAAATTATGCCTAGAAACTCAAAAAATAATAATTACTTTTTAAACAAAGTATTATTTTTAAAAGCAGATGACAAAATGTGTTGCAGAAACCTCAAAAGTGACCTAGTAAGCTCAGCTTCCAGTACAATGCAGTAAGCTCTGATAGACAGGCTTCTATAAATTCTGGGGGGAAATACAAATATAAAACAACTACTTACAAGCTCTAGAAAGTGAACAATATCAGGCTGATTTTGGATGAGAACATAAACTTGGAAGAAAAGACCAGAATGAATAACTATCTTTCTTTAACAGATTTTCGGGATCAGAACAAGTGAATTTCCCATTCTTAAAGCTTTATCCTACACATAAGCAGTAGCCACAGCACGCAAGAACTAAAGTTCCAATAAAAAACATCTTTTAGGGGCACCTAGGTGGCCCAGTCAGATGAGCATCCTACTCTTGATTTCGGCTCAGGTCATAGTCTCACAGTTGTGAGATCAAGCCTGTTTTGGGCTCTGTCCTGGGCACGTAGCCTGCTTGGGATCCTCTCTCTCTCCACTCTCTCTGCCCTTCCTCCCTCACTCTCTCTTCACCTAGCTCTCAAATAAACATTAAAAAAAATATTTCTAGCTAGAAGAATGGTACAGAGCCTGGAAAGCAACAGTCATCACAAAGTAATGACAGAATTCCCAAGAGGAGAGATGCAAAAAAGAAGAGTCCCAAATTTTTGGTATATTTCTACCCAAGTCTTGGCTGAGTCCTGCAGCACATTCACAGGGGAGGCCCAACGCAGTCTGCAGCTGAGACTAAAACAATCAAATCAAGACTTGAGCAGATGCCAAACTCAGGCAACAGAGAGTTTTCACTTTAAGTCTAATCCAATTAATGGCTCACTTAAACAAAGAAATCAAAACTCTTTGGAGGAACATGAAAGAAAACAAAATTTCCACAAATACATTCTTAATACCCATAATAGAATCCCAAATTCCTTGATAATGAAATGTGATCCAATCTCAAAGGAAAAGATAATCAAAAGAACAACCTCAAGATGGCCTAGAGAATGAGATTTTCAAATAAGGATATGAAAGCAGATATTATAAGTGTGCTTAATGAGATAAAGGACCTACGTTCGTAATGAAGGAAAAAATGGAAAATTTCACAGGGAAAAGAAAACAAAAAAAAAAAAGCACACATAAACCTTAGAAATAAAAATTAAAATATCAAAAATCTTACAAAAAACAAATTTCCTGATAAATGAATAGATAGATAGGTAGATAGACAGACAGATAGACAGACATTGTTTTGAAAGTTCTTTAGGTATCAGCTCTCAGGATTGGGGCTCAAAAATTGCTTGTTCATGTTTATTGTTGTTATAACTTTTGAAGATACCTCTTCTTTCAAATGTGAACATTTTGGGAGACAGCCAAAGCATAAGAGACTCTTAAAAACTGAGAACAAACTGAGGGTTGATGGGGGGTGGGAGGGAGAGGAGTGTAGGTGATGGGTATTGAAGAGGGCATCTTTTGGGCTGAGCACTGGGTGTTGTATGGAAACCAATTTGACAATAAATTTCATATATTAAAAAAAATAATTAAGGGGGCGCCTGGGTGGCTCAGTCGGTTAAGTGGCCGACTTCGGCTCAGGTCATGATCTCGCAGTCCGTGAGTTCGAGCCCCACGTCGGGCTCTGTGCTGACAGCTCAGAGACTGGAGCCTGTTTCAGATTCTGTCTCCCTCTCTCTGACCCTCCCCGCTTCATGCTCTGTCTCTCTCTGTCTCAAAAATAAATAAACGTTAAAAAAATATAATTAAGAAAATAAATAAATAAATAAATAAATAACCCACGCACAAAAGAAAACAAAAAACAAAAAACAAATTTCCTGGATGGGCTTAAGGGAAGAACAGTGATGACAGATGAAAGAGAGTAAATTTGATGACCACTCAATAGAAATAATTCAATTTGATAAAAAGAGAAAAACTACTAAAATAAAAATAAACAGGACCTTAGAGACCTAAGGGAAGACATTAAAAAGTCTAACAGAGGCATAATGATATAACAAAGAGAACAGAGTAGGAAAAACATATTAAAAATATTAAAAAAATATTTAAAAATATAAAAGCAATAATGGTAAAAAAATCCACAAACGTGGTAAGAGACATAAACTTACCAATTATAGACACTCAGTGAACCTAAATAGGATAAATATGAAAAAAAAAAAATATGTAGGCACCTAACAGTCAAACCTCTGACAACTAAAAATAAATACAGAGAAAAAGCTGAAAGTGGTAAGAAAAAGAGACACATTACATAACAGAGAAGCAGCAAATACTTAAGTAGAAGCTCCAGCAAGTTATCCAGAATATCTAACTAAGATTAAGGAAAGTGGCTACACTAAACAACAGATTTTCAATGTAGATGAAACACCCTTCTGTTGGAGAAAGATGACATCTAGGATTTTCATAGCTGGAGAGGAGAAGTCAATGCCTAGCTTCAAAGCTTCTCAAAGCTTCAAAGGAGAGGCTGACTCTTCTGTTAGGGGCTAATACAACTGGTGACTTTTAGCTGAAGCCAATGCTCATTTGCCATTATTAAAATCCTGGGACCCTTAAGAATCATGCTAAAAATACTCTGCTGGTGCTTTACAAATGAAACAACAAAGCCTGGATGATAGCACATCTGTTTACTACATGGTTTACTGAATATTTTGAACCCACTGTTCAGACCTACTGCTCAGGAAACAAACAAGAAAAAAAGATTCCTTTTAAAACATTACCACTCATTGACAGTGCACCTCATCCAAGAGCTTTGATGGAGATGTACAATGAGATTAACAGTGTTTTCATGTCTGCTTGCCACCGCTTCTGTTCTGCAGCCATGGATCAAGGAGTAATTTCAACTTCCAAGTCTTAGTATTGAGAAAATACATTTCATAAGGCTAGAGCTGTCATAGATAGAAACTCCTCTGACGGATCTGTGCAAAGTCAGTTAAAAAACTTCTGGGAAGGATTCACCATTTAGATGCCATTGAGAACATTCACAATTCACATGAAGAGGTCAAAATATCAACATGAACAGGAGTTTGGAAGAAGTTAATTCTAACCCTTGTGAATGACTTTGAGGGGTTCAAGATTTCAATGGAGGAGGTAACTGCAGATGTAGAAATAGTAAGAGAAACAGAATTAGAAGAGGAGCCTGAAGATGGGACTGAAATGCTGTTATTTCATGATAAAATTTTAACGGATGAGGAGCTGCTTCCTATGCATTAGCAAAGAAAGTGATTTCTTGAGATGGAATCTACTTCTGGTGAAGATGCTGTGCAGATTGTTGACATGACAACAAAGGATTTAGAAAATAAAAAAAAATGTAGTTGACAAAGTAGTAGCAGAGTTTGAAAAGACTGACTCCAATGTTTAAAGTTCTGCTTTGGCTACAATGCTATCAAACAGCATCAGATGCCACAAAGAAATTGTTTGTGAAAGGAAAAGGCAATTGATGCAGCAAACTTCACTGTCATTTTATTTGAAGAAATTGCCCCAACCTTCGGCAACCACCATGCTGTTTGCTCTGCAGCATCAAGACCGAAGCAAGAACCTCTACCAGTGAAAAGATTACAACTTGCTGAAAGCTCTGATGACGGTTAGCATTTTTTAGCAATAAAGCATTTTTAAATTAAGATGTATACATTGTTTTTTTTTTTAGACATAATGCTACTGCACACTTAACAGACTATAGTATAAATGTAACTTTTATTTGTACTGGAAAAGCAAAAAATTTATTTGACTCACTTTACTGCAATATTCACTTTATACCCACAGTATCTCTGAGGTATGCCTGCATAACATCTCTCATAGGACTTAGAATGTATTTAGAAGTAATAAATATGAGAGGTACCTGGTGGCTCAGTCAGTTAAGTGACCAACTCTTGGTTTCAGCTCAGGTCATGATCTCACAGTTTGTAGGATCAAGCCCTGTGAGAGGCTCCATGCTGACAGTGCATGAATCCCACTTGCTTGGGATTCTCTTTCTCCACCCCCTGCCCATGCTTGCTCTCTCTCTCTCAAAAATAAATTAACTTAAAAAATAAAAGAGATACACATGAAAAATACAGCATAAAGGAAGGCAGGGGTAGGGTTAAACAGACTTGTGAGGTCACAAGATTTCTGCATCTTATGTGAACTGGTACCAATATTAACTCTAAATAGACTGTGAGAAGTTAATGATATATATTAACATCCTTAGAGAAGCTACCAAAAAGGCCCAAGGAGATACATCACTAAAAAGCTAACTAATAAATTAAAAGGGAGTCCTGAGAAATAGTCATATCCAAAAGAAAGAACAAAAGTACAGTCAAAAAAAACAGAGAAAAACAGAAAAAAACTAAATTAGTAGCACTAAATCCAACCATACAATGAAACTTTCCATTTTTGTCTAGGGAGGAAGACAGAGAAGCAATCAAATAGATACTACTCCTTTCAATGAGAACACACCTCATTGCTCTGTGCACTCATCAAGTTCACGGTACCACTCTTTGTGAATGAGACAATTATATTTGGGTTTGGTGGTGGGGAAAGGAAGATGAAAACATTACAATTGTACATTAAACAAAAAACATACAGTAGCATACCAATGTAAAAACTGCATACATAGGTTTTTAGTTTGTTTGTTTGTTTTTATAGTACCCATTAGGATCATAAGCCAGTACCAATAAAACAGCTTCTGCATAACTATCAAGTACATTTTAGTGGATTTTTGCTGATTACCTAACACAATTTGCTATTTAAAAACAGCTGTGTGAGCAATTACTATTCTTAACTTAATTCCACAAACAATTCTATTCATTTCCTGTAATGAGGCCTGTGTACTCCCTGCGTTCAAGTCTTAGACCATTAATTCCTGCAATGGAAACACACTCTGCCTCTCAGAAAAACTCCATAAAAATTTTTCCTTCATGTTTTCCCTATTATTTAAAAATCTCTTACTCAGATGCTCTTTAAATTACCACTCATTTCTTTCTAGACTCACAAAACAAAAATTTACATTGACCACCTTCACTCCTTACAATTCATTCACTGACTCACTAATGAATTTCTTGCTAGTATCTAGTCTCTTCCTAGACCCAGCCCCAAATCTGAATGTTAGGCATTGAGAAGGCTCTCAGTAAATATTTGTTTTTAAGATAAAACTGAACTTTTTCAGATCATCAAAGGTTATCCTGAAATGAAATAACAAAGGCCCCCTGCTGGTCTTCATTTCTCAGCTCTGTATCAGAGGTCAGCAAACCTCTACTGTGAATGACCACAGAGTAAATATTTGAGGCTTTGTGAACCATACACTCTCCTTACCAACTATTCAAACCTACTATGTAGCACAAAAGCAGCCATATATAAAATGTAAACAAATAAAAAGTGGTTGTATTCCAATAAAACTTTATTTACAAAAATAGGTGACAGACCGTGGACCATATTTTGCCTACCTCTGCTCTATGGCATCCAGTCCTGTTAACCACGCTGCCTCTCGAGGCAACATTAACTTTTGGGCCTCTATTTCTGCATATTATCACTTCCTCTTTTATATGAAAATTAAAAGTATCTGCTCTTCATCCCATGTTCTTCTCATTTTATGCTCGACCCTTGGACAACTCATGCAATTTTGTGATTTTAACGGTCTCCATCAAATGATATTTCCACATTCCAAAGATTAAGCTCTGTTCTGTATTTTGGGTCTAAAATCATCAAATTCTTGCTGGAAGCTTTCATTTGGTTTTCCTGCCATTACCTAAAAGCCATCACATATCTAATACCAAACTCTTTGTATGCCCTTCATCTCTTCCTCATATGCTTCTGGGTCCTAATTATTAGTATTTCTAATACTGCAGGTACAACTATAATAATTTTGGTCAATTAGACTTGTAAAATGGTATCATCTTTGATTCTCCCTTCTCTTCTCCCTCCACTCTCCCTATGCTGAGTGTTCTTTATGAATGTCTCCTGAGGCAGCCTTTTTGTTCCATATTATTCTGGGCTTTCATGATATCCTACTTAGATTTTTTTTTGATAAGAGTCTCTCTGAATCTTCCTAAAACACTATTTTATAACGTTTCATTAGCTTATTATACACTGCCCATATAACCTTCCTAAAACAATCTTTTAAAACACATTACCCCCAGATTTAAAAACTAAACAGTTCCAGTGCCCTACTGCCAAGAGAATAAATCCCAAATTCTTCAACCTGAAAGGGAGTATTTACTCATCAGTTCTACAAATGTTTACTGTCAATTGTGCAGGGTTTTGTCCCTCCTATGCTCAAAGCCTTTGAAAATCCAGTTATAACTGCCCCTTCCCTCCAACCCTAGGAGTCAAAACACTTACTAATTTCTTACTATGACATACACACTCATGGTCTAGGGAGGATTCTAGGCACTGGTGATACAGAGACGCACAAGACACAGAAACCCTGCCTTCAAAGACTTGTCATTCAGTGTCTTACCTTTCAAACTCTCAACTGTAACCATGAGGCAGATTCACTGTACACTGAATCATTCATGACCATTTCACTGCTCTTATTACTCCTCTTGGCACTTCTACCTCCTGTACATTTAATTAAGTCTTATTGGTTTAATGCTCACTTTAAATTCCACCTCTGCTATACAGCTTGCCCAGCCTCACTAATTCTTACTCAGTCCCGTTCAATACTAGTATAGAACTTAAAAATCTATGTCACACAGCACACAAGTTCTTAACTGTTCTTAAGTAAATACCATCCAACAAGGGGTCTCAAATTAATCTGAGTGAAGACCATATTCAGCTCTTATTCTAGATCATCTAAAGTCCTGAATACGTAGAACAAAGTCACTTAAAAAAAAAGCTCTTACGTAAAAATAACACTGCTAATTACTGTAAGGGCAGGTTTATTAATAGCAGGTATAGCTTTTTACTTATCTACTTGTACTAATTCCCTCCACTCTCACTGGTGAACAGCATGTTTGCAAGGGAGCCTTCATAAAGGACATGACTAAATGACCAAAACACAAAAGTAACCACATTAAGAAGACACTCAGCTGAGACCTCTGACATTAGCACAGTACTCTAATGGAATGAACTAAAACTTTCCTGTTCACAATCGTGCATAGTGTAGCACCACATAAGCAAAACTTAGTGCCATGTACAGATTTCTAAATCTTGAACTCTCATGATTAGGGTCTAATTCATAAAAAATTAATTGAACTTAAGTCATTTAAGGGGCGCCTGGGTGGCTCAGTTGGTTAAGCATCTGACTTCAGCTGATTTTGCGGTTCATGAGTTCGAGCCTCCTGACAGGCTCTATACTGATGGCTGAGAGCCTGGAGCCTGCTTCAGATTCTGTGTTTCTCTCTCTCTCTGCATCTACCCACTCATGCTCTCTCAAAAATGAATTAATGTTAAAAAAATTTTTGTTTTGAATATCTATGGCTCACTTGGTTGAGCATCTGACTCTTGGTTTCAGCTTGGGTCATGATCCTAGGGTCGCAGGATTGAGCCCTACTTTGGCCTCTGCACTGAGAGTGGAGCCTGCTTAATTTAAGATTCTCTCTCTCTCTCTGCCCTTCTCCCTTGTGTGTGCTCTCACTCTCTAAAATTAAAAATTAAAAAAAGAGATGTACAACTTATAAAGATGAATAATTAGATCAAAAATTTACCACAGCATCCACCTTTAGAGCTGTTAAAACTAGATGGGGGTGGGAGATGGGAAACTAGCTAGAAAAGTTGGCCACTGCCTATGTAAATAAATCATACCATTCTTGAAACCTCTACCTTAGAGTACTTTTAATTTAAAAATATAGGAGTGTTTATCAAAATTATTTATCAGCAATTAAAAATATACACTAAAAGTGACTTTCATTAAACAACAGAATATAATCTTGACATAAAAATAAAATCTGTACACCAATCTTACATATTGTCTGTGGGCATGTAAAATGTTACAGTTTAGAAAATTGGCAGTTTCTTTTTAAAAGATAAAAACATATATACCCTGTGATACAACAATCTATCCTCAGGTACTTGCGCAAAATAAAGTGAGAAAAAGCAGTCACAAAGAAACCTTTACAGTAATATTAAGGGCAGTATTCATAATAGCTAAAACTGGAAACAATCCAGATGTCCATCAATTTAAAACAAGAATAAAAGATGTGTAGTTTGCTCATTCAAAGCAATACTGTTCAGGAACACAAAGAAATGGACTAGTGGTACATACAACAACATGCATAAATCTCAGTAACTTTATGCTTAGTAAAAGAAATCAAATACAAAAGATTCCATTCATATGTTGATCTAAAACGGAACAAACAATATCACAGTGCTAAAATAAAGACAGTGGTTGGTTGCTTCTCAAGTAGTTGACTAAGAAGTAGTACAAGGGGGGGAAAAAGTAGTAGTACAAGGGATATGTACGGGGTGAAAAATAAACTTTTAAAGAACAAAATGTTTTAGTGACCATTTTCCTAAGGTATTCAATTGAAAATAACAATTATAAACTATGGACAAAAATTTTTAAAGCAACTATTTAAACTTTTTTACATTTATTTGAGAGAGTACAAACAGGGAAGGGGCAGAGAGAGAATCCGAGCAGGCCCCGCACTGGCAGGGCAAAACCTGATGCAGGGCTGGAACTCATGAACTATGAGATCATGTCCTATACCTAAGCCTAAGAGTTGGACGCTTTACCTACGGAGCCTCCCAGGTACCCCTAAAAACAACTATTTGAAGGCAAGAAGAGTGAGCAAAAGTAGACAGAAATTAGAGAGGATCTGATTAGTGGGGAAAAACAACAACAACAACAAACACATTCACTGAATAAGATCCAAATCTATGTGGCTGGTCCAATGAAGACACTCCAGTCAGCATGGCATGTGGTGTGATTGAATAGTAAGCAGAAAGCTACTATCTTCTTAGCTTAGGAAGCCAGAAAACAGAATTTGGGAATGTCAGTGTGGCTAGAAAGTAAGGAGGGGAAACACAGAAAGGATAAAGCTGCTGTTGGGCAAGTTCCAAAAATTTATATTTAAACTCTCCTCAAATCCTTGGCTGAACTCTAAATGAAATAAACATAGGGGACAATACAAAAAACCCGACTGAAAGCAACATCTAGAAGGCTAAAATAACTGAGCATAGATTTCAGCTGCTGGTACCACAGAGGAAACTAATTAGGGATGCTTGGTAAATAATTTGGGCTTTCTACAAACCTGCTTTAACAAAGCATAAAACCAAGCCTCAAGATAATTGACCAATAATGTAACTACTTACCAGAGCAAAAACAAACCTCTGCAGAAGAGAAACTAAAACCTCTATGATACATCTTGTACATTTTCTAATATAAAATAAAAAACTTAACAGAGGCAGAGAGAAATAAAAATATGACCTATAGCCTAGAAAGAACACTACATACACACATACCTCAAGATGACACAGATGCTAGAATAAGCAGCAAAGGATTTTAAAGCAGCTATTATGTATTCAAAGACTTTAAGAAAAAGATGGTCAAAATGAATAATCAGATGGACACTCAACAGAAAAAATGGAAGTGTATTTGAAAATGGAAATTCTAAAATTTTAAAATATATTATCTGAATAAAAAAATTCACTGAATAAGCTAAACAATGGACTGGAGCCAGAAGAAGAAATTGTAAATGAAAATGAACAGAAATCAATAAAGAATTATTCAATATGAAGTAGAAAAAAGAAAATAGAGCCTTAGCTACCTGTTAAACAATGTTAAATGGCCTAAAATGAATGTAATTAGAATATGAGAAGTAAATAAGTGAGAAAATGGCGTAGAATATACATCTGGGGGAAAAATTGCAAAATTTCCCCAAATCAGTGAAAAATATCACTGACTGCATGCAGATCCAATAACCTTAGCAATCTCTAAGGAGGAAAAATACAAAGCAAATGTCACCAATACCATAAAAATGCTGAATACAAACACAAAGAAAGAAATCTTGAATTCAACCAGAGGGAAGAAAGAGAAATTACATAAGGGGAAAATCATATAAATAAAAGCTTGCCACGCATCAGAAACAATGGAGGCCAGAGCCAATAAAATGACATTATTATAATTCTAAGAAGAAAATAAGTCATCTGAGAATAATTGCACAGAGATCTGAAATAAAAGAAATACTAACTAAAGTTTCATGCTGAAGAAAAATGATATCAGATAAAACTTGGATCCACAAGAAAGGACAGAAATGGCAATTACATAAGGATAAACGGCTATTTTTCCTCAATTCTCTCTGTAGTGCATATGATTGTTAAAGTAGAAACTATTAAGTTGTTTTGAAAGCTTTAAACATTTTTATAACAAAGAATAAAAAAGGGTAAATGAACTAATTCTTTTCAAGATTCTCAATTTTACATTGATATAAATATAAAGTACATGTAAACTGTGATGAGTGTATACTTTAATCCCTAGAGCAACCCTTAAAACAATTCAAAGCAATACAGCGAAAAAGTCATTCAAGAAATTAAAATGGAACACAAAACACAGCTGATTAATCAAAAAGAAGTCAGAAGGGAAAGAAGAACCAAGGCACAAAAAAATTAAATAACAACATGATAAAACAAAATATAACATATGAGTAAGTTCCAAGTGCTGGAGAGATCACAGAGCAACTAGAACTCTCACACATTATTGCTGGGAGTATAAAATAGTGAAATTACTTTGAAAAACTCTTTAGCAATTTTTTATAAAGTTAAACATTTCTATATTATAACTGAGAGATTCTACCCTTCATACTTACCCAGGAGAAATAAAAATGTTTATGTTCACAAACTAAATTACACAAGACTGTTCATAGCAGCCTCATTCATAATAGCCAAACACTTAAAACCGTCCTAATGTTTGCAGACACCTAAATGGATAAATATATGACAGTTTATTAATGCAATAGAACACTGCTATTCAGCAGTAAGAACGAACTACTATACCCAACGTGGATGAATCTTTTAAGCAAAAGAGCCAGACACAAAAGAGAACATACTATTACGATTCCATTTACATAATGTTCTACAACTGGCAATACTAACCTAAGGTGATCAGACAAGAATGATGGTTGTTTAGGTAGATAAGGGGTTGTTTGGAAGGGGCCAAGAACTTAACCACTTAACATGAGGTGTTGCACATAAAGTTTCCCAGGTAACAGACTCTTAGATGGATATTTGTGTTCATGAAGTTCACTGGGAAGTGCTCTCATGTTCAACATCTACGATGAGTTGAAGGAAGCATAAGTGAGTACAGGAAGAAATTGAATTGTGATACAACATCAAAAAATGTCTTAGCTCAACACATGGGGAGTTCTTTAACTTGAACAGGCCCTAGGAACTATTCCAACTGCAGCAAGTGGACCAAGATCTTTATACCTCTCCTCCTACCCTACCATTGCACTGAGCAGCCATTGGATATACACTACCCCCAAAGACTGGTATGACAAGGTCAAGATGGCCCCCTTCAGGAGAAGGCAACTCTTAAAAAAGGGACTCTGGTGAGAGTTGTCCAGCAACATTCCAGCAACTTGAAAAATAAATGTTCAATCCTGGAAGCACTCCACTGCATTCACAACATGGCATGAGAGAAATGTTTTATATCTTGATTGAAGTATTGATTATATAGGTGTGTATACATTTATCAAGTTCACTGAAATGTATATTTAAGATCCATTTATTTCACTGTATGTAAATTCTATCCCCCCTCCTCCCACTATGTGCTTTAAAAAATGTTATACTCCTATTCTGAACCCCCTCTCTCCCCAAAACACCCCAGACTTAAATACTAACAAAGTACAACTTGGAATGAAGAGAGACAGAAGATTTAATTTTAAAAACAAGGAATAGTATGAGTCAAGCTACAGCATTTGAAACAGTAGTGGGTCCCCGTAGCGATTGCCCCCCCCCCCCGCCACCCCCATACTAGAGGCCAGGAAAGAAAAAGATGTTATTTGAAGTTCAAATAGAAGTCCACACTCATGTGGCAAGGATGATATACTGATGTGCTATAAAGTAGCAGTTAAGTCTTTGTTGAAGCAATGGAAGGCAAACATCTGGACACTTTTTTCATTAAAAAAAAAGTACAAACCCAAGCCCTATCTTTCCATTACCTTTCAAATATTATTGATTCCCACAATGAATATCTCTTTTTCCCCAATTTTGGGACTGGCAATATGAAATAAAATAATTGATCATTACCAATGTAAACATTATCATGCTATCATATATTTAAAATTACGCTCCGAAGAACTATACAAAGAGCCTAAAAGAACATTGTTCAGATGGTTAATTCTTTCAGAGGTTTCTGAAGAATTAATGCATGAAGGCTATTTACATGTGAAAAGTGAAATATTATTTTAAATCAATATCAGATTAAAAGTGAATTTTATCGCCTTATGAGTACATATGGTTCTGTGCACATTTAACTATAAATTTGTAGGTTTCCAGAGGATAAAGGATACACAAATAAGTAAAATAAATAGTAGCAAATTATGTTCACTAACAATGTTAAGTTAGTACAAACCAAAATGATGTACTAAAACCTACATAAATGACAGCAAATGCAAGCCTTTTACAAAACAGTAAAGAAGATTTGGTCTTTCGCCATGGTTACAACTTCACTGAAAGAATACGAATGGTGGCCTTAAGTTGGTAAATCCATCCAATTACATTCAGGAAGTAAACTAAAATTAAAAGATGAGACAGTAAATACATAGTTACTTCTGAAAATTTAATGCAAGTCAAAGGTAGAAAAATTGATGTTTAAAACCATGTGTTTTGGGGTGCCTGGGTGTCTCAGTTAGTTAAGCAACAGATTTTTGCTTTCAGCTCAGGTCTTGATCTCAGGGTTGTGAGTTCAAGCCCCACACTGGGCTCTGCGCTGGGCTTGAAGGCTACTTAAAAAATGTGTGTGGGGGCGCCTGGGTGGCTCAGTCAGTTGAGTGTCCGACTTCGGCTCAGGTCATGATCTCGCGGTCTGTTGAGTTCGAGCCCCTCGTCGGGCTCTGTGCTGACAGCTCAGAGCCTGGAGCCTGCTTCGGATTCTGTGTCTCCCTCTCTCTCTGCCCCTCCCCTGCTCATGCTCTGTCTCTCTCTGTCTCAAAAATAAATTAAAAAAACGTTAAAAAAAATTAAAAACAAAAACAAAAACAAAAAACGTGTGTGTGTGTGTGTGTGTGTGGGCGCGTGCAACCAGTATTCAAGAGGAAGGTTTTTTTCAGCTAAGGATAAAGTTTTGTTTATAAAATTTTCAGAAATATTTGTTTGCCTTCACGATCCACAAAGCACAGCAGGGAGGGAAATGAAGAATACTTTAGTAATGCTTTTGTGCTACTGCAGCAAGATACTACTTCTCATTCCTAAAAGATGACCTTCAATTTCTGCTCAAGGCAATGTTCTCCATAACCCAGTCAACTTGTGGTCACTTACCTCCATTACAATTTATTATCTTAAGTATCTCCATTAAATTATTCAATTTATTATTTTAAAACAGTTTTAAGTATATGACATCATTATCTTGTTCAGTCTTTTTGAAAATAAGATGATAATCAAGATATAAATAGAAATGAGACTAACCTAATGCAACTGTTTATAGACCTACTTCTTTGGTAACCTTGATATACAGATGGAGGTCTAGAATTTCACAATTTTATTTTATAAACATCTATGATAAAATAAACTGTACTGCTGAGTATCATTTAAAATATTTTTAAAGTATCATTTAAAATACCTTTAAGTCTTTGAAATCCTATGGAAAAAGTGGTCAACAGCAAAATGCTGGTAAAATATTTTTAGTTGGCAATATTTCCTAAAGCAGGAACCCCATTCATTCTGACTTTGTTCTGAGTGAGTTTGGGTGAGTTAGCCATCATTTTCCCAGTAAAACCCCTAAAACCTTCAACCCAAAGAATCTGTAAAGATGAAATGCACAATTTAAATATATTTTTGCCCAAGAGCAAGGAACTAGACTTGGATTCTTGACCTCCTCAATTATTCATAACAAGAGAGAATAGATGGATACATATGACCTTATAAATTGTTCAGAGGTACTTTAGCAGAGAAGAGGAATGAAAAAAATCACTATACTTTGATTTCACAGTAATTAAAAACAAATCTGTGTTTTCTATCAACTCATCAAACGAACACACTCAATTCTAAGTGGTGTTATCTATCCCCCCCTTGTCAGTCTCAAAGTGGAAAGACTTGAACTGTATTGATTTACCCAATTCTATATCCATACACAATATCAAATATCTTCGTTGTTTGGTATTCCTCCCACCTCTTTTTAATATATGAACCCGTGGTCTAGTTTCTTCCTCTGACTTTTTTCAAAACATCATTCCTCTTTGATCAGGTTGGCTTTCAATTCTCCTGCTGTCCCAGAAAAGCCTCTCAATATCTCCCTTGGATTGATGGGTGTGTATACGTTTATCAAGCTCAGTGAACTGTACATTTAAGGGAAAGATATTTATTGAGAATGTGAAGAAAATCTGACATATTATAACATTTAATGTATTTATTCCAGAAGTTTAGGAGTGGATCTAGCTGACTTCCCCTCAATTTCTCTCATCAGTCTGTCTTTTCAACTCAACAAAGCAGACACAATACATAAACTGTAACTATCAAAGCCATACCAGGAAAATTTGCTTTACAGTCTAGCTGGATCCAAGTACAATCCCTGACTTTTCCATTTACTAGGCATATGACGACTCTGTTAAGACTGTTTCTTCCAAGGGGCAGCTGGGTGGCTCAGTGGGTTAAGCATCTGACTCTTGATTTTGGCTCAGGTCATGATCTCAGAGTTTGTGGGTTTGAGCCCTGCATCAGGCTCTGCACCAACATTGCGAAACCTGCTTGGGATTCTCTGTCTCCTTCTTTCTCTGCCCCCCTCTGCTTGTGTTCTCTCTGTCACAAAAAATAAATAAACATTAAAAAAAAGACGCTCTTCCTCAAAAAAATGGAGGTTGATAACAGTACATAACTTACAGCCTAAGTGAAAATGAAATGAGATGATACTTGCAAGGCACTTAGTGCAGTATCTGTCACATAGTAAATGCCCAATAAATGTAAGCTGTTTGAAACTTCAGAAAAGGCCTTTTCATTCTCATTGTCAGACAACTCATCTAACAATCTTGCCATTGAGTAAAATTGGGGAAGGCAGGTATCTGATGCTTAATGAAGTGACTGAATCTAAGTTGGATTTCCCATTTGTGGTACTGCTTCTTCCTCTCTGACTGGAATACTGATAACCTGCTGAAGCAATTATTTTCTGTGTTTAGAAATCCTCAGTAGGAATGACTAATTACTTACAGTAAATCATGTCATCTTTAAAAATCTAACCATAAAGTACATCTGGGTTATACTGTAAAGATAATCAGACTGCAAAAACATTTAAGTTCATGCCAAATCAATGTTGGTTTCCCCACTTTTATGAGAATACAAACCTAGAAAATAAAAAGGAAATAGTATCTTCATACTATGGGGGTGAAAAATACGATTTGAGGTAGTAGGCCAAGCATAGTTCAAGATGTATGACTTGAACGGAACATCTTTTTCTTTGCTTGAGTTTTCTCATTTGTGAAAATCCAGTAACACTGGCTCTGCCTACTTAAATGAGACAGCATACAAAAATGCCTGGAAATCTTGCATGTAGTAGTTCCTAAGTTTACAATTAACTATCCTCACAAAACCCTTTCCCTGCAAAGTTTCAGTGGGTTGTTTAAAAAGATTAAGGTAACACATGACAGCAAATATTATCATTATGTCATTAATTATATCTGTTTCCCAATTTCCCAATTTCTATTCAAGAAGCATTTACCAAGTAACTACTCTGAGTGAGGAATCATACTTGGTCATTCACTTCCTCATCATGTTTCTTTCACTTGGCATTTTATATCGTATGTGTAATAGGCATCAGCACCACAAATGATCAAGTTAAAGTCAATAAACAGATGAAGTTAACCCCCTTACATACTTCTTTACATTTTATATCCACAGGCCTCAAGACATGTATTTGTATTGAAAACATAATAAATCTATGAACCTTTAAAAATACTGCATTATTTCCAAGCAGAAGATGTGGCCTTAAAAATAGTTCTGTAAAAGAAACTAACCTGAAAATCACATGTGAATTAAAGTCAGAATGAAAGCTTTAATTCTAACACAGTAAAGTTAGAGGCATTTAATTCTGGCCAGAAAAAAATGTATAAAAGCAAGACTGATAAAAATATTAGAATAGTTAGAAAAGAAGAAATATTAGTAAGGTGAATCAGTCACAAAGCTGGAACTCTATCTGAGCATGATGATTCATTCAACAAGAATATATGCCCTGGAAGAGTTTCTCTAATGAACAAGAAGTTCATTGGAATAAAAATATAGTTGACCCTTGAATGGCATGGAGAGGGTGGGAGGGAATAGGGGCACCAACTACCTACATGGTCAAAAATCCGTGTATAACTTTTGATTCCCTAAGAACTTAACAGCTTTACTGTTAACAGAGGTAGACTTGCTGATAACACAGTCGATTAACACATTTTTATATGTATTATATTTTATTCTTATAATAAAGTAAGCTAGAGAAAAGAATATTTTATTGAGAAAATCGTGAGATTAAGTATTGTACTATATTGACTGAAAGAGATCCACATATAAGTGGACTCAAACAACTGAAACCTGTGTTGTTCAAGGGTCAACTGTAACTAAATTACAGTGTAAGAAGTGTTAAACCACACTTAAAAAAAAATCCGCAGGTAAATTCTTAACAAATTTAAAACCCAGTAGTCATATGGCTCATTATAGCACAGACTTATTATAATGTGTTCTGACTTATATTTCCAAGATGATATACATGCAATAATTCAATTACTATTTCCCACTTACTCCTCTTAGTTTAAGGATTTCAATACCTATCATCTCTGCTTTTTCACTTTTCTCATTTTATTTAAAAGCTTTTTCTTTGTTTCCAATTTGAAAGTATCCAATTTGAATATACAAAATCATTCTACTTTATTTTCCTTTTATCAGTTAAGCTTCTTTTAATAAAAATTTTCTTTCCATCATAGTTTAAAGTAAAAAAATCAAGCTACAAACTGCATATTCATCATGGTAACTGTAATGCCTCAGGGGGAAAAACTGGAAGAAATACAAAAAGTGTTTAATAGCTTCATGTGAAAAGTTGGATTCTTATTGTTTTCCTTTTTATCATTTTTCAACTTTTCTAAAAGGAGTTTATATTATTTGAAAATTTTAAAATAATTTTATAGAATTTAAAAATAAGGGTTTTTTTTTTTGAAAAAATGTAAGCTAAACTAAAAGCAATCGCTGAGCAAATAAATACAGAACTACTTCCAGTTTAACATACATTTAAATATTCTCTCTCAATTACATATAACTCAAATACAATTACAAAAAAACTTCAAGAAATTCAGTATCTTTTACTTCACTGACATTTCAGTGACTTAAATATTCCTCTTTTTAAAAATTTTAAATTTAAATTTAAAAAAATATTTTGTTTATCATTTTTGAGAGAGACTGTGCACAAGGGGGGGGGTGGAGAGAAGGGGAGAAGCAGAGAAGGGGGAAGGGACAGAGAGGGAGACAGAGGATCCGAGGCAGGCTCTCTACTGTCAGCACAGTGCCTGATGGAACCATGGAATCAGGAACTCAGGAACCATGGAATCATGACCTGACCTAAAGTCAGATGCTTAACTGGCTGAGCCACCCAGATACCTCTTAAATATTCTCTTAAATGAATTAAGAACACCAAATTTCTCCAAAGAACACATACAGATAGCCAAATATGTTTATTTATTTTTTGTGACAGAGAGAACACAAGCAGAGGAGGGGCAGAGAGAGAAGGATACAGATATGAAATTCTTAACATCATTAATCATCAAAGGAATGCAAATCAAAACCACAATTAGGTATCACCTCACAACTGTTAGGATGGCCATTACAGGAAACAAACAAAAAACAATAAACAAAAAAAGTATAGGTGAGGATCTGGAGAAACTGGAACCTTGTACACTGTAGGTGGGAATGTAAAATGGTGCAGCCACTGTGGAAAACAGTATGGAGGTTCCTCAAAAAAATTAAAAATAGAACTACCATATGATCTAGCAATACCACTTCAAGTTATTTATCCGAAAGAACTAGAGACAGGATTTTGAAGAGATATTTGCACTTACTCTCATGTTCACTTCAGCATTATTCACAATAGCTAAGAGATAACAAATATCCATCAGTGGATGAACAGATAAAGAAAATGCAGTATATTCATCCAATGGAATATTATTCAGCCTTAAAAAACAAAGGTCTTTTCTTAGGTTACAACATAGATGAACCTTATGCTAAGTGAAATAAGTGACTCACAGAAAAGACAAATACTGCATGAATCCATTTATATGAGATATAAAGTAACCAAATTCACAAATACAGGAAGTAGAATGATGGTTGCCAACGGCCAGGGGAAGGAATGGGGTGTTGTTTAATGGGTACAGAGTTTCAGTCATGCGTGATGAAAAAGTTCTAGAGATCTGCTATGCAACAACGAGCATACAGTTAACAGTACTGTACAGTACACTTGAAAGTTTGCTAAGAGAGTATATCTAATGTTAACTATGGGTTTGTTTTTTTTTTACCACAATTAAAAGAAAAAAGAACACCTAATAACTTGTAAGGAAAAATATTCATATGTAAATAACCCCATCCTATGGGGGGCGAAATCACTGTTTTCTGAACATAAAGAAAAGTGATAACCATTTCTTAGATCTTTTTATTTCTGTAAGAATGATCTGTTTTCATTCCTTAATTTTATCTTTGAAGAGATCTTCCTACTTGTGTTTCCCTTTCTCCACGGCCACCTGATGAGCTACAACTGAGTCAGACTTGTAACCAGCTAGGGATTCATTTTTTTTAATTTTATCCCTTGCCATAAAATAAGGTAAAAGGCATTTTTGTAATTACATCAAGTAAATGCCACACAGGCAAGGGTTGGAAAATGGCAATTAAAGTTACAATATAAAATACACTGCAAACATAGCAGATCCTATGGGCCCCAATCCAAGACTTACAACAAAATGTATTCAGTAAACTTTTGATGTAATAGCCATGTCTTCTTCTTGTGTCACCCAAAATAACTTTAATGAATATGAAGAAAGACAGTACGCTAGTAATGGGATTAAGTAAAACAATAAATGGATTTTAACAAAAGTGAAAGGCAGCATTCTTCATACAAACTAAATGGCTACTATAAATTTCGAAAGACCATTTTCTTTAAAAATTACCCCCAAAAACACCCTCAATTACTTTTGCTTATGTATAAGTGATGTCTTTTGTATTTAACTCCAACAGTTGCCAAAATAAGCCCATTTACATGTGATGCCTGTCAACTAGCAAATTTACATTTGGATTTTGTTGGCTTTGGACCCTGCATTCTGTTCTCTTCTTTGTGCCATTGTTGTTTTTAGGTTTGGCAGTACCTCTAGATCTTTGTTTAACTTAGTTCCTTTGTCTAACTTCTGCAGTATATACACATTATAAAATTAGCATGAAACAACATTTCAGTTTCCATCACCACAATTAATTCCTACCATGGCAGAAGTCTTGCAAATTATGCTTATGTGAACCCAAAAAGAAAACACACACACACACACACACACACACACACACACACACACACACACAGAAACACACACACACAGAAACACAGCACCTGATTTCCCCACCTAAAGATGTAAAAGCAAATAAGAGAAAGAACTATTTGGTTCAATGGTACACACAGAAGATTCATCATGAAGATCACATACAATTTTAATGTATTAAAAGTTAAGTAATCAGAGATGACCCCAACAGTCAGAGCTAAATTTGTTTGGCTGCCAAAAAGCCCATCTTTCTCTTCACCTTTGTTTTCTTCCAATGTATTTTTAGCTCTGTCTAATACAAAAGTACTTTATGTCAGGTAGAGTCTCCTGCCTCAAATTCATCATGTAACTGTGAAAATGATAGCTTAATTTGTTACAGTTAATACTTGAAAGACTCAGGATAGATTCACCTAAATGGATCATGCAGTGGATCAATAATTTAAATACCACTTACAAAACACTGTGAATTTGATCTTCAGTACTTTATGGTGAAACTTGAAAATTTGTATGGATATCCTACCTACACATAAGCAGAGAACTTGACTATAATAACTTTTATAATACACATTTATATTATCATGAATATACTTAGTTTCCTTCATATTCATATTATGAGTAAGTTAATTATCCTAAATGCAATTTTTCATCCTAATCAAGGCAGGAATTTCATTAGGAAAATTCAAAAGACTTTTCCCAGCTATGAACTATGTTCTTGTACTTACATCTGATTGTGAGATATTCTCGATGTTCTAAGAACTCACAGCCCTTCAAAAATAAATCAATCATTGGGCTAAGACTTTATATGAAAGGGCTTTTATCCCCCACTGAATACAAACCTAAAAACAGCTGTTCTTTCATTTGAAGGTTGAGCTCTTATTCATATCACTTCTGGAGGGGAGAAAAGCCAGTAAAGCTATTTTTCAGAAAGTCAAACTCAGTTCCTATGGAACTCCTTTCCATCTGTTCCCTGACATTTCAGTCAGGTTATGCACTTGCCAAAGAGCTCTCTTTGAATACTGAATCCACTGGTAAAGACAAATGGGGGAAGAATCAATTTGTTACTAAATATCATTAATTTAAAATATGAAAAGCTATCATGCATTATGTCAAAATAGGCTCTACAATCAAATATACAGTCTGTGTTATAAACAAAATCAGGAATGTAGAGTGAACAAGAAATTAATGGTTCAGAATTTTTTGCTACTTACTTGCACTAAAAATTTATTCTATGAAGGACAGATAATAAATAAGAACTGATACAATCACATTTTCATGGAGAAAAGAGTGCATCTTATAAGAAAATAAGGCTCCTGAAAGGAGCCTGGGAATCATAGTGCAAGGAACTTTTAAAAAAGTATTTTAATAATAAAAGTTTCATTCAGGGAATAAAGTGAGAAGAGATACTCATGCATTTCATGTTTCCATATTTATTGGAGAAGTTGATCAAGAAAGATACAATTTTTAAAGCAGAAGTTAAAGATACTAGATCAAAAAGTAATAAAGATAATTGATACAAAGAAATAACTAAGTCTGAATGACAACTAACCATGACTTCACAATCTCAAAGAACTGTGACTACTTAGTGATCAGTAACTACTGTGTCAGAAGGAAGGCAGATTAATAACTCTACTTGTCCTTAAGAAGGTGCAAAAGAAAGCCTGAAACTGTACAGATTAATTGGTTCATGATTCTTATAAAGCTGATCTGGAACAAAGAAAGTCCACTGATTCAATAATCAAGCATAATCCACAGACAGCCAGGGAACAAAGTTTATTGAGGTGGGGATGGGGAAGGACAGGAAAGAGAAAGACACAAGACCAATCTCTCTTAGATTTCCTCCTGAGGGGTAAATATAATGTCAAAAGTAACTCGTGGGCTTAATTTATTTATTCTTTATTCTTTTCTTTCCCCCAGCATGATAAGTGTACTCTTTAATCCCCATTCCCTATTTCCCCCTTCCCTCCACCCACCTCCTTTTTGGTAACTACCAGTTTATTCTCTGTGGTTAAGAGTCTATTTCTTGGTTTCTCGCTCTCTCTCTTGCACACAATTTTCCTTTGTTCATTCGGTTTGTTTCTTAAATTCCACATATGAGTGAGATCATATAGTATTTGTCTTTCTCTGACTGACTTCACTTAGCATTATACTCTCTAGCTCCAAGCATATTGTTTCAAATAGCAAGAATTCATTCTTTTTCATGGCTGAGTAATATTCCATTGTGTGTGTATATATGTATGTATACAAATGCATGTATGCATGCACGCGCGCACACACACACACACACACACACACTACATCTTTATCCATTTATCTGTCAATGGCCCCTTGGGATGCTTCCACTGTTTGAGTACTGTAAATAATGCTGCAATATTTTTCTTTTTGAAGACTTTAAAAATATTCTATGATATGGACTGTTCAAAGCAACAGTAAAAACAAAAGCCTAAGTTATGATTGTATAAAGGATATTTCTTGTCCTGCTTAAAGGGCTGACAGACAACAAAACCAAGGAGAGTAAAAACATTTGCTGAAATAGATGGAGAAGTATAAATGGATTCTGCACTGATCAGAAAAGATGCATAATCTGGACAGGGAAACCAACTTTAATGGCTAGGTGTACAAAAAACAGTGCAGTAACTCTGGCTAACAAAATGCTAAGGTGACTGCTTGAATATTTCATAGAGCCTCCTAAATGAGGTAAAGTAACACATGAGTTTCAATATGGGCAAATATGTAAGAAAAAAAAACCTCAAAGTCTGTTTACATGGTATTAGTCATTAGTGAACTCTCCATGAAATCATCAATTACCCAGAGAGGTGAACATGAATAGGTCCACTCAACCCTAACATACTAGAAGACAGTCTACAATGTACTTTGAGACATCTTAATTAAAATAAAAAGGACTAAAAAATTTTAGATAAATTTTTGTGAATTAAAGATCCAGAACAAACATAAAATCATACCAAGTAGTCTGGCCTAAACACTGAAGCTGGTTATACGTGTGTCAGGAGCATAGGAGGGTGAGGGTAGGCAATCATTTAACAATTAAGAGCTAGGCAAGGTACTTCACCACAGAAATCATAGAATATGGAGTACATTTTCCTCTTTCTTTGTTTACACATTGGAAAACACACACACACACACACACACACACACACACACACCACGCCAGAAAGGCTAAATCACTTACTCAGTGTCCTAACTCTCAATCTACTGTAGAATACAAGACATACGCACACTTGCATGTATCCAAGGAGCCACTGTACTTTAATACAATTCTAGGTTTTACCTCCTGGTCTTCAATATACTGAACGACTAGCTAAAGAAAACTATGAATCTTCCTAATCTTCCTTTCCCTTGCTCCTAAAGTAGCAGTTTCCAATGAAAGGTAACAAAATTACTTCTTTAAAAGAATGAAAATATTTTAGATAAACTCCATGGTGTGTCTTTTTTATTTCCATACAAGTTATATTTTAATTATCCTTTCCTAATTAAGGGACGGACATGCTTTGGCAAGAAGGCAGACATGAAAGTAGATTTTTATGTAGGTGATATAGCTCTAGAGAGCTGAAACAGTAGATCCCCCAAACTCAAACTGTGAGTAAAGCAAAATAGTACTCAAGACACTTTTCTGTTATTAACAGCTTTCCCCACACTAGTTTCCTAATCAGACATTGTGAGTTAATAGCTATTAACCCCTTCCCAATAAAATTAAAATGTAAATTTTTCATTAATTTTGGTTTTGCTTGAATGCATAATGTAATATTAATTCATTTTAAAGACTATACCATTTTGTAATAGACATTCCTTTCCCCTAAAAATCTACCAATGTGTTTTAAACATGGCTTATTACAGGGGTGTGTGGCTGGTTCAGTTGCTAGAGCATGTGACTGTTGATTTCATGGTCATGAGTTTGAGCCCCACATTGGGTGTAGAGATAACTTATAAATTTATAAACATGGCTTGTATCTTATTACACTGTTGACAGTGATATACCATATGATTTGGTTCAATAACATGTGTTTAACACTATAAAGTCCTTTCTAAATAAGGAATACTGACTTTCTGCCATGTCTATTTAAATTACAGGCATACTCACATGTGTGAGAAGAGACAGCGCAAGGAAGAGATCAACTACATATTCATAAGAATGAGGGGGAAAATGGATTCAATCTTTCAGTTAATTTGTCCATTAAAAGCAAGGGTACTTCTTGCAGCATCAGAAAAACAAAGAAATAGAGAACACATGTACCTAAAATATTAAACAATCTTCCAAAGCAGTCAGAATTGCTACCAAGACCCAACATGATCATAAGACAATGACAATGTGGACTGCCTCTTTATCTGTCTCTCCTTTAATTCATTCCCACACTGGATTCTTTCACCCTTCCACTGCCCTCCCACCCACCTTACAGTCAGGTAGCCTGTACTATTCCTTAAAATCTACAGAGGAAGTCATTTTCTAAACTATTTTGTTTTTATTACTTTACATTTTATCACCTCACAGCCATCAATTTAAGAAAATGATCATGCTGTAAAGTTTTACTTCTTTGTCCATGGAGAAACAATTGACTTCTTCCCTTAATTAACTGACCTCTCCTCTTAATTAAACCACATAATCCCAACAGTCAAGTTATTTGCAGCTGCCCAAATCCTATGACTTACTATAAGTAAAGCCTAAAAACATTCTTCCACAGACTGAAAGTGATATAGGGCTTCCTGCTTTCTTTCCTCTGCACCATTTAAAAGTCTTTCTGACATGTGACACCAAGAAGGAACACAAGCAATAAAAGAAAAAGTAGGTAAACTGGACATCATAAAAATAAAAAATTGAAAAGACAACAGAATCCTATCTCTGATAAGGGACTTGTATCTAGAATATACAAAAAACTATGATAACTCAATAAAAAATTATTAAATGGGCAAATGATCTAAAAAGATAGTTCTCCAAAGAAGACAACACAGATAGCCAATAAGCCCATGAAAAGATGTTCAAAATCATTATTAGCTATTAGAGAAATGCAAATCACAGCCACTAAAATGGCTATAATCAAACAGGCAGATAATCACAATTGTTGGCCAGGATTTGGAGAAATTGGAACCTTCATACTTGGGTCAGTGATACTGTAAAATGGTGTCAGGCACTTTGGAAAATACTCTGACAGTTCCTCAAAATATTACAGATGGAATTACCATAACCCAACAATTCTACTCCCAGGTAAATGCAAGGACTAGGTAAATGTCAAATTACAAAATACAGTCAGCCTGCCATTTACAAGAGCTCCTTTCCAACTCTTTTATTCCATTCCTATTATTTCCCTAACCCAGGTCTTTATCTACATAAAAATGCCTTCATCACCCTCAACACTGGTCTATTTAATCCATTCCATGCCATACTTAGTGAAGACCTCACAAACACTGCTTCAAAATAACTGAAGAGTCCCTCAGAGCCCCAAACTACTCAATTTGTCAGTCAAGTATTCTCACACTCTGATCTTGACCCACTTTAATAATATGCCATGAGATTCCAATTAGGAGTTTTCTAATCCTGTCAGGCCAGGATCTTCAGTGCCCCCCCCCCCCGAATATAAACAAATTAGAAAATTAAGAAAATTTTAACCCCTATCTAAGATAGGGTATCTAAGATACCTTTCAGAGTCCATCCAAAGCACTTTGGTATGTAATATGACTTGAATGCAAACACTTTTCATATTATTATTTGAGTAAAACTACTCTTTCAGGAAACACTCCATCATTTTAACAGTTTGAATTTTTTTTAACGTTTATTTATTTTTGAGACAGAGAGAGACAGGGCATGAACGGGGGAGGGGCAGAGAGAGAGGGAGACACAGAATCGGAAGCAGGCTTCAGGCTCTGAGCCATCAGCCCAGAGCCCGACGCGGGGCTCGAACTCACGGACCACGAGATCGTGACCTGAGTCGAAGTCGGACGCTTAACCGACTGAGCCACCCAGGCACCCCTCATTTTAACAGTTTGAAATCAATCTCTAATTCATTACTGTACATACATTACCTTACATAAATTACTTAGATAACAAAGATTCTGTTTCTTCATTTGGTAAGTAAGGAAAATAACTGTACCTATCTCATGAGGGAGGCTATAAGAACAAAATAAAATCATTCATGTTAAGTACACATAGAAAGCTCTCAGGAAATGTTAATTAGTATTATTATCATGCCCTAACACATGTGCAGAGGTCTGGAAACTTACATGTTGAGGGAAATATTTTATGTATAAATATGGTTTCTCCTATGGTACCCACACAATACCTAGGGTACTATGTCCCTAAAAATAGCAGAAATCACAGCAAAAGGAATTTAAAATGGCAACAGCCTTTTTCAAATAGTAACTTAGATTCTCACTGCTTTTTAAAGGCAGTATTATGAAATGAAAATAACGTTGAGCTGGCAGTCAACATCCTAGTTCTGTATTCAAGTCACAATTTTACTGTTTATTATCAGTATGGTTTGGGGAAAGTCATTTAAAACTCTAAGTCTTCGTCCCTTATATATAAAATAGTGATATTAGCACTACTAAAATCACTGTACTGTTGTATGAAGTGAAAAATATACCTACATGAGAAAATCCTTTATGAACCACTTACATCCCCTTATAAATCCATATATGTGTGTATATGTAGAGATATACACATATTCTTATTAAAAAATTTTCTCTACGTCGGCATAATTCATATCCATAAACAAAGATGAACATATAAGATCCATAAATGATCTTAAAACCACACTTTATCTATTTCACTGTTGCCTCTCAAACATTACAATCCCTTTCACAAGTGGAAAGTTTGAGCTGAGCTCCAAAACCTCTTCTTGCTCACCCAGAAATGGTCAACTATAGTGACAAAACATATAAAAGAACAAAAAGAAAAAAAGGCAATGAATAAGGATATGCAGTCAATCAACTTAATCATCTGCACAAGCAGGTGTGGGGGCAGAGAGAGAGGGGGACACAGAATCCGAAGCAGGCTCCAGGCTCTGAGCTGACAGTACAGAGCCCGACGCGGGGCTTGAATTCGTGAACCACAAGATCATGACCTGAACCAAAGTTGGATGCTTAACCACCTGAGCCACCCAAGGGGCCCCTCAACTTAATTATCTTGAGCTTCAGTACCTTATAGTTAAGTCCACTAATCATCTGATAACCAGCCATCAATTAACAGGAAGAGCAGAAAAGTAAAGATTCTTCTATTCACACACTAACCAACAGCAAAAAATAGTCTTGGAAACTCAAGAAAACCTGAAAATTTTATCGATTTCAATTTGCATTACTTAGGTAACCCAAGTTTTCCCAAGAAAAGAGCAGCTATTTGCTTAAAGAACTACTAACTGTATGCAAATCCAAACAGGAACTACCAAACTAACATGGTGATCAATAATGCAAGACAGCTCACTAATAAACTTAAATTATGTATTACTTATACCTGAATTTCACTATCACCATATCACTAAATAACTTCAGGACGAACAGCTTTAGTCAAGCATTCTTTTAGACAGCAAATAGCATTTACAGATTAAGTGTCAATTCATGGGATCCATTTCTGAACCACTTCTAGTTCTTCTCTTTCCTAATAGATATTCTAGTGTTTACTTTTGAACCTGTACAATCCCTGACAAATGTCTGCAGAGCTGTGAAAGTACACGTATTTAATTAATGGCACATTTTTAGGATTAAATAAGCAATGCTGCCAATTTTTACTAACATTCCATAAAATACTCTTAAGTTAAAAAAAAAAATAACCTTCTTTCTTTCTTCCGGTTGTTCATGTCCTTTCAGTTCCTTGCAGTTAAGTAGGAAACTTTTACACTTTAGAAAATAAAATAAAGACAAACTATTACACACCAAGAGTGGCTCTAAAAAGAAGAAAAAGAAACTAAACATCTTGCCACCAGTGTTCACACCAAATTACTCACTTCAGTGATAAGGTGGGAAAAGAGGGAAAAGATTAAAACATTCCCCATGGAACCAGTAATACCCAAGGGCAAAGGAGTCCAGGATTTACCGCTGCTGAATAAACATTCCACATTACCACCACAATATAATATGACTTGCTTTCAAATTTTATTTTATTTATTAAATTCTCATACAGTAAAACTGAATTTCCCTCCCTTTTGGTGTACAGTTCTATGAATTTCAACATAATTATAGTTTTCAGCCAGTATTTTTTTTCAGCCAAACATGTTTTCTTTCTGTATTGCACTGTTTCTCCTCTCCTTCTGGTACTCCAATGACACAAATGTATGCCCTTATGTCACTGGCCCACGGTTTTCTGACAACTTTTTTTCTATCATTTTTCTCTTTATTGTTCACATTGGAAAATTTCTATTGACCTATAAAGTTCAGTGATTCCTCCCTCTTTAATCTCTATTCCGCTATTGTATTGATCCATCCATCCAGTGACTTTTTTTACTATGACTTTTGTATTTTTCAGTTAAATTTTTATTTGGCTCCTCTTTAAACTTTTTATTTCTTTGCTGATACTTTTAGTTTAACACTTATTGCAGGGGTATCTGGCTTATTCATGTGTTTTTATAACACATGGTTTTAAGTTTATATCTATATTATAATGCCTCTTCCAATGTGATTTGAGATATTTGTGGTTTTCATGTTAATTTTGAATTATATCCTTGATATTCTGAATAATATGTTATGAAACTCAGAATCTTCTTAAATCCTATAGAGTACACTTAAGTTTTCATTTTCATAGGCAGTTGACCTGATTAGGTTCAAGCTGCAAGTTCCAATATGCTTTCTATAGGTTGTGATTCCAGCATCAGTCCAGTTTTCAAAGCCTTTCTATGTGGATTTTTCCTGTGAGTGCGCCACCCAGTGGTCAATATGCAACCTGGGTGGAGTTTTATCCTATATCTCAATTTTCTGTGTTTGAAATGCTGAGTAGGATCACATCTTTGCATTTGTACCAACTGATAGGGAGCTCAGGTTTTTGTACACAACTTCATGAGTCTCCTTCCCAAGTTCTTTTCTTTTCTACTTGGCACTTTCCAATTTCCTGAATACGACCCTTTTTGGCCTTCCAGCCAGGAACAGTCTACATCTATTCCCATGCCTGTCTGATGCGAAACATGGGAGGACAAACTAAAAAAAAGCAATGGAGTTTGCCTCTAACCTCTTGGATCTACAGTTCCAGCAAACAGTAAGATTCCCTTCCCTCAGCCTTTTGACTCCTGCAGATACCTACTGCAAATTGATGTCATTAACATATGACTCTTCAAAGGGAGTTGTGACAAAATGTAGACAAAGGAAAGAAAAAAAAAAGTGGGTGAACTTTTCATGCTTTCTCATTCCTCAAACCAAAACTAGAGGGCTTATGGATCTCATTCTGTCTGTATCACAATGCTTAGTTCCAGGTCTCTGTCTGCGATGACATTAGGTCAGGGAATCCTGAAGGTTTGGTGGTATTTTGAAAACTGTTGTTTTTTTTCCCCAATCTGCTTGCTGCTATTTACCATGCATTCTATCCAGGTTTTACAATTATATTAAGTTGTAAAGAAAGAGTAGTGTGTATTTATTCCATATTATCCAGAACCAGAGGATACTAGCCATTTTTAAAGAAGTAAAAAATACCCTACATTTCCTACTTTCTAAATTCTGAGTTATAGGTCTCTCAGCTTAAAGATAATTTCTAATATCCAACTATGGTGAGAAGTGAGGTCAGAAAGACCCAGAATATTGATTTAATTTCCCAAACTTCAAGCTAAACAATCTTTTTAGCAGAGCTCTTGGCTACAAAGGTGATCACTGACTAGCACATCAGCCAAATGCAAAGAAGGAAGTGTTTATGTGAGTTCCACAAGGCCACATCAGGGCCTTAGCAATCACCTGACACGAGTCAACATTCTGATAACAGGAGTAGCCCAAAGCACTTAAAAAAGTAAAGGTAAGAAGTACAAAACTATGGAACTAGCAGCATGGGGTTTCCAAACTTCATAAAAACATTTCCATGTTGTTTGCTTCATGAATACAAATAATAGTATTACTTTATTTAGATGAAAAGTCTACTGCAGAAATAATCACTCACATATTAAACATTGGCAAATAAGTAGCTGCCTTAAGTGACATGGCAAGCGGCTCGCATCAACCACAGTATGTCCAAGATCAGGCAATTGGTTGGAGTCCCTAGTTGCCCAAATGGCAGGATCTGATGAGTAAAGAAAGGTTGATTAATCCAAAATATCTAATACTCGCCAGTCCAATTGCCTAAAAGCCTACCACCGTAACACTTATACATATATGCATTACTATGGTTATTATGTACATTCTAGATACTATGCTGTATTCTAATTATAAAATTAATGTTGAGTGAGTGTTACATGTAAATAATGCAATTAGATATTAAGCTAGATTTTCAATGTGACTACTCCTAGGCAAAAATAGAGAAGGAAGACGAAAAAGAAGAAGAAGAGAAGGAGAGAATAAGAAGGAGGAGGAGGAACGGAGGGAAAGATGAGGAGGAGGTTGGGAAGTAGAGGGGAAAGTAGAAGGGGAGGAGGAAGCTCAAAAGGAAACATACTGAAATGTTTACAGTATTTGGGTTTCAGCAGAGAGACAGTATCTTTCCCATTTTTCTTCCTGCCTACACTTTTGAAATTTGCTCTAATAAACAGAATTACTTCCAAAATAATAAACATTTATTAATAATAAGTCAAACTACAAACAATTACCATACGACCCTTAAGTCCTACTCCTGAGTATTTAGCCTATAGAAATGAAAACTTATGTTCACAAACGTTCATTGCCATTCTAATCACACTCTCCCAAAACGGTAAACAACACAACTATTCCTTTAACAGGGGTAAAAAGCAAAACAAAACAAAACAAAAAACAAACAAAAAAAACTGTGGCACATCCACCTAATGTAATACTACTCATCAATAAAAGGGCACAAACTACCACATTCAACAACATAGTTGTATCTCAAAGTTAATATATTCAGTATAAGAAGTCAGTCTCAAAATGTTACACACTGCATTTTTTTAAGTTTATTTACTTTGAAAGAGAGAGAGAGAGAGACCGTGTATAAGTGGGGAAAGGGCAGAGAGAGAGGGAGAACAAGAGAATTCCAAAAAGGCTCCACACTACCAGCACAGAGCCTGACACAGGGCTCGAACTCACAAACCACAAGATCATGCATGACCTGAGCTGAAATCAAGAGCTGGATGCTCAACTGAGCCACCCAGAGGTCCCTACATACTGCATTATTATATTTATATAAAGCTCTCAAAAAGATAAAGCTACAGTAATAAAGAACAGATTAGTGTTTCCCAGGGATTTATATGTAAGAAAAGGGAGAGGGGTCTGGGTGGCTCAGTTGGTTAAGAGTCCAACTTCGGCTCAGGTCATGATCTTGCGGTTTGTGAGTTTGAGTCCCATGTTGGGCTCTGTGCTGACAACTCAGAGCCTGGAGCCTGCTTCAGATTCTGTGTCTCCCCCTCTCTCTGCCCCTCCCATGGTCATGCTCTGTCTCTCAATGATAAATAAATGTTAAAAAAAAATTTAAAAAGAGGTAAGAAAAGGGGGAAAATAGCATGAGCTAGTTTTGGGGGGGTACTAATTATTTTGAATCTTGATTGTGATAGGACTCACATGAATCTACACATGTGTTAAATCAATAGAAGTACACACGCATACACACCCAAAAGAAGTCAATTTTATTATACATTAATTTTTAAAATAAAATTTAAGGGGCGCCTGGGTGGCGCAGTCAGTTAAGCGTCCGGCTTCAGCCAGGTCACGATCTCGCGGTCCGTGAGTTCGAGCCCCGCGTCAGGCTCTGGGCTGATGGCTCGGAGCCTGGAGCCTGTTTCCGATTCTGTGTCTCCCTCTCTCTCTGCCCCTACCCCGTTCATGCTCTGTCTCTCTCTGTCCCAAAAATAAATAAAAAACGTTGAAAAAAAAAAATAAATAAATAAATAAAATAAAATTTAAAACCAACCCTACTGAAGAACTCATATAGACTGTTACAAAAATATGTATTTTTTCAAACAACAGGATTGTAAGAGTAGCAAAAAAATAATAAAAAAGAATCAATAAAATTCAAATCAAATTCTAGCAAGCTTATGTGAAATAAATGTATATGGAAATACAAAGGCTCAGAATAGGCTAAATAATTTTTAAACAGAGAAACAAAGTTGGACTCACTTATAGTATCTGTCTGATCTTATGATTTACTCTAAACCAACAATAATCAAGACACTATGTGGTAGGTATCAATGAGATATACTGATCAATGAAAGAGAACAGAGTCCAGAAATGGAACCATACATATGTGGTCAAATGATTTTCAGCTAAGACACTAAATGAAAGGACAGTTTCAAACACTGGTGTTAAAACAACTGAGTATTTATGGAAGAAAAAAAAAAAAGAACTTTAACCCCTATCATACATTTTACACAAAAATTTGAAAAGGCTCAGAGACCTAAACATGAAATCTGAAACTGTAAAACTTCTGAAGAAAACAGGGGGAAAATCCTCGTAATTTTGGAATAAACAAAGATTTTTTTTTTAGACAGAACACAGAAAGCTTTAATCACACAAAAAATTTAATAAATATAATTTCATCAAGATTATGGCCTAATTGCCCTTCAGAAGACTGTTAAGAAAATGAAAAGACAGAAAATAAGAGAAAACATCTTATACCCAAAATTATGAGAAGCCCTTTACTCAACTAAAAGCTGACAATTTAAAAATTGGCAAAGAAGATACAGGAATGGACAATAAGCACATGAAAAGACGGTTAACATCATCAATCATCAGGGAAACACAAGCTAAGATGAGATACTACCACATACTCATATGAATGGCTAAACTTAAAGCAAGTGTTAGAAGATGCAACTAGAACAATTAGAACAATCATGCATTGCTTGTAGAGGGTAAAAAAACACAACCACTTTGAAAAGCAGTTCTCCAGTTTCATAGAATATGAACCATACACTTACAACATGACCCAGAAACTCTGGGTATTTATTCAGGTATAACTGGGTATTTATTCAGGTATAATGAGTATTTATTCAGGAATAACAAAAACCAATGTCCAGGGGCACCTGGGTGGCTCAGTCAATGGAGCATGCAACTCTTGGCCTTGGGGTTGTGTGCTTGAGCCCTACATTGGGTACAGAGATTACTGAAAAGTAAAAACTTTTTTAAAAAAAAAGTATATAAAAAGCTGGGCGCCTGGGTGGCTCAGTAGGTTGAGCGTCTGACTTTGGCTCGGGTCATGATCTCACAGCTCTTGAGTTCAAGCCCCACATATGGCTCTGTGCTGACAGCTCAGAGCCTGGAGCCTGTTTCGGATTCTGTGTCTCCCTCTTTCTCTGCCCCTAACCCACTCACATTCTGTGTCTGTCTCTCTCAAAAATAAACATTTAAAAAAATTTTTTAAAGTATATAAAAAGCTATATAGTAATTCCATAACAGCCTTATTCATAATAGCCAAAAACACTGTAAACAATCCAAATATCTACCAACAGATTAATGGATCAATAAACACTGGTATATGTAAAGCTATTACCAAGCAACATAACCAATTTCTGAAGCATGCAACAACATGAATGAATCTCAAAAACATCATTTTAAGTCAAAGAAGCCAGATATAAGAGTTTATTTTATATGATTCCATTATTATAAAGTTATTTCTAGAAGAGCCTAAAACTAATCTACAGTAACATATAATATAACTATTCACAGTGATAAACTAATATCACTAATATAAACTAATTCACAGTGACAGATATCAAATGAATTGTTCCAAGGAATAGGTCTTAATGAAACTGAGTACAAAGGACTATAATAAGACAGCTTTCTAGAATGATGGACATGTTCTACACATCTGTCAAAATAAATCTCAAAAATGCTAAATTACATACTTTAATAAGTGTATGTATTTACAAATAAATGGATTCAGTAAAATTACAGGATACAAAATCAATATAAAGAAATCAGTTGTTTTTCTATATGCTAACATCAGAACAGCAGAAAGAAAAATTAAGAAAACAATACCATTTACAGTTGCATCAAAAAAATAATAACTAGGAATAAATTAAACAAAGGAGTTAAAGACTATACTTTGAAAACTATAAGATATTAATGAAAGAAACTGAAGACTGCACAAATAAATGGCAAGATATACCATGATCATGGACTGGAAGATTTAATACTGTTAAAGCTCCAAAGCAATCTACAGATTTAATGCAATTCTTATCAAAATACCAACATCATTTTTCACAAAACTAAAACAAAAAATTCCTAAAATTTGTATGAAACCACAAAAGACCCCAAATAGCCAAAGCAAACTTTAAAAAAAGGACTAAAGCTGAAGGTATCTAAAATCCAGATTTCAAACTATACTACAAAAGCTGTAATAATCAAAACAGTTCGATACTAGCACAAAAACAGACATACAGATCAATAGAACAGAACAGACTGCCTAGAAATAAACCCACACTTATATGGTCAATTAATCTACAACAAAGGAGGTAAGATTATACAATGGGGGAAAAGACAGTCTCTTCAATAAATCATGTTGGGAAAACTGGACAGCTCCATGCAAAAGAATGAAACAGGACAACTTTCTTAGAACATATACAAAAATAAACTCAAAAGTAATTAAAGACCTAAATGCAAGACCTAAAACCATAAAGCTGCTAACACACACATGCACGTAGACACACACACAGGCAGTAAAACTCTTGGACATCAGTCTTGGCAACATTTTTCTGGATAGCTCTCCCCAGACAAGGAGGAAAAAAAGGAAAAATAAACAATTGGGACTACATTGTGCTATAAAAAGCTTTTACACAGTGAAGGAAAAAACAACAAAATGAAAACAAGCTACTGAATGGGAGAAAATATTTGCAAATGATACAGCCAATAAGGGGTTAATATGCAAAATATATAAAAACTTATACAACTCAATACCAAATATATATATGATCTGATTAAAAATGGGCATAGGACCTAAATAGACATTTTTCCAAAGAAGACAGATGGCCCACAGACATATGAAAAGATGCTCAACATCACTAATCATCAGGGAAATGCAAATCAAAACCACAATGAGATATCACCTCACACCTGTCAGAATGCTAGAATAAAAAAGACAAGAAATAATGAATATTAGCAAGGATGTGGAGAGAAAAGGGAACCTTGTGCACAGTTGGTGGGAATGTAAATTGGAGCAAACACTCTGGAAAACAGTACAAAGGTTCCTCAAAAAACTAAAAATAGAAATACCATACAATCCAGTAACTCCACTTCTGGATATTTACCCAAAGAAAACAAAAACACTAATTAGAAAAGATATATGCACCCCTAAGCTTATTGGAGCATTATTTTTAAAAAAATTTTTAACGTTTATTTATTTTTGAGAGAGAGAGAAAAGAGAGAGAGAGAAAGCGTGAGCAGCGTAGGGGCAGAGAGAGAGGGAGACACAGAATCCCTGAAACAGGCTCCAGGCTCTGAGCTGTCAGCATAGAGCTGGACACGGGGCTCAAACCCACAAACCACAAGATTATGACTTGAGCTGAAGTTGGATGCCTAAACGACTGAGTCACCCAGGCGCTGCCCCCCCCCCCTTGTTGGAGCATTATTTACAAGCGAAGATACAGAAACAATGTAGGTCTCCATCAATGGACAGGATGGACTAAGAAGATATGGTATATATACATAGTGGAGTACTACTCAGCCCTAAAAAATAAAATCTTGCCATTCACAACAACATGGATGGACATAAAGGATATCAAGCTAAGTGAAATAAGTCAGGCAGAGAAAAACAAGTATCATATAATTTTACTTACACATGGAATCTAAAAACAAAAATACAACGAACAACAAAAAACAGAAGCAGGCAAATAAATATAGAAAACTGGTGGTTGCCAGAGGGCAAAAGGGTGGTGGGATAGGTGAAATAGGTGAAGGGGATTAATAGGTACAAACTTCTTACACTTATCACGATGAGCACTGAGTAATGTACAGAATTAACGAATCTCTATATGGTACACCTGAAACTAATATAACACTGTATGTTAACTATACTGGACAATAACATACATACATAAATGGTGCAAGCTTCCAGTTATAAAGTAAGTCAGTCACAGGGATGAAAAGTACAGCATATGGAATACAGTTGATAATGTGATAATTTTGCAGGGTGACAGATGGTAACTACATTTATCATGGTGAGCATTTTGTAATGTATATATAATTGTCAAATCACTATGCTGTACACTTTAAGCTGTCAATTATACTTAATTAAAAATTTAAAAATATGCATTTTACTGTGTATAAATGAACACACATGTATATATACTATATATGTATATATAGTATATACTATATATACATACAACAAAATATACATTTTAAATATATAATTCAATGAAGTATATAAATGAATACATAAAATACATATTGCATTATTACATGCAATAAAATACATACATAAAATAGAATTCTGTACTGAATTAAATTCAATAAACTAAAATTAAGCAAACTCATATAAAGCAAAGTTTAAAACAGACCTATTTTCTGGGTTGAATCTTTGCCCATTAAGGTGTAAATATTCAAACAACTAAATCAAAGAATCTTTATCAGTTACAATGCGAAAGAGTGGTGGGGAAAAATTAACAGAAGCCTCGGGAGTCATGTGGTCTTCCCTTCTGTTTAGTGCAAGAGTCCTACCAACAGCATGCTGGGCTGATGGTTAGAGTAAGTCAGTGAGAGTGTGCTCAGACCTCTCAGGCAGTCAGTCTCACTGCTGAAATCTCTTGTAAAATTCTCTTTGAAAATTCTGATAAAACTGTACCTTTTTGGAGCAGGAGTTGGCCTGTGGATAAATCCAGCCCATTGTCTGTTTTTATAAATAAAGTTTTTTGGAATACAGCCATGCCCACTTGTTTCCCACATATTGTCTATCTATGGCTGCCTTTATGTTTCAGTGGCAGAGTTAAACTGCTGCACACAAAACCCAAAATATTTATCTGGCTCTATACAAAAGTTTTCCTCCCACTGTTCTAGAGGAACACCACAGAAGTCTGTACCCTTTTTTATATGACAGTGCTGAAAAACTTATAGACATTATTAGTCCCATTTGCTTTTAGTCTTTCCTTCCCATTTATTGACTATCACTCCTATGTCACAATTTTCAGCTCAAATCCTAAACATGTACTTCCCAACACTATAACTGATGAATGACCCTCATAAAGTATGAAAATGAATTTATCATCCCATCTAAGATGACAGTGGAACCATTAGCATCTATGATTCATAGCCAACATTTCTATCAATGAGGTTTAAGGTTTCCTTTACCCTTCATGTTCATGAAAAAAAGATGCTTCATTTACTTATTTCTTGCTCCTTCACACTGCTGACACACATATTTTTTACAATAAAAACTTTTAAAAAATAAAACAATGTGCATATATAACACTTTTATAAACAAAAACACTTTATGAGGAGATATCCACAAATTCTTTCAATATAATTTGTCTGGATCTGGAGACCAGATGTTATTTCACATATTTAAAGCTCTTACGTGACAATTTTCTCTTTCTCTACCCTTAGTATTCAACGGTTTGATACAAGCTTTTCCTTTTGAGGATTATTCTGCTGAATGAAACAAAACAGTCTCTATAGTCAAAGTACCAAGGGGAAATTCAGAGAACTGGTACATTGATAAAGAGAGAGCTTAAAAAGAAGCAGGAGGGTATCAAAAGAAACCTCAGCAAGTGTGATTTGGTGAAAAGTGCAAAGGCTCATAGATTAGGCAAGACTAAGCTAAGCTTGATACAGGTTCTGTTCCTTCTTACCTACATAACACATGATCATAATTTCAAAAGGTAGATGAAGGTGAAGATACAATGAATGAGCCAAGCATTACCTTAAATATTTTTAAACATAAAACTTACTCAGTATTTTGATGTAGGAATCACCTTTATCTACCTTCAGACCTCTATCTGGAAGAACTCCCTCCCATCCCTTACCTGTCTTAACCCAAAGAAGAATAATGAGCTTTCTGACTAGTGTGCATATTTCTTGAATATGTGTAGCTAGTATCATAAAAAAAAAAAAAAAAGCTGACAAACACTACTGATTGGCACTATTCTTCCAATCAAGCCTTGGGATGGTATAAGGCAGAAATTCTGGGTATTTTCTATGTAGTGTTGACAATGGGCAACAGCAGCTCTAAATCCATTAACTCTAATCATTGTATCATTAATAAAGCTGACATTTTAATCTTCATATGCAACTTTCTTACATCTTAATTTTCATTTGGTTCCAAACTCAGGATCAGGACCGTTTTTTTTGAGTATGGGTCCTCTGATTAGTGTTCTGCATTGCCTTTCTTGCATAAATCACACTCATAATGCATTCTCCACAGTGTTCAGCTTGTTAATTTAAAGTAAAGCAAAAACTAATGCATTGGCAAAGAAATAAATTCAGAAAATTCCACATTTGTGTTTTTCCTCCAATTTATTAACAGTGTCTCATTATATCCATCTCAATAGCAAATGTTTTGACTCCGTATCATCCAACTCAGCTTTCATAATAAAACAACCTTTGTTAGGAATTCATCAGTTTAATTTTAAATAAATAATTATTAACAGGTCTGGAAACAAATACGACTGACTGTTGGTAAGGACACAACTCATATGATTAGAGCACAAGCATGAATGCATGCTAGAGTATAACTGATCAGACAGAAATGACCAATAGAGCCATCATCATCAGTCCATGTATTTTCTAGTGGGAAAACTGGTAAAGAGAGCTTCAATGTCTTCAATATCTTCATGTTTAAAATGGAGATACCACTATCCCTCTTTTAAGATTCCCCTGAGGGTTGGGGCAACCAGGTGGCTCAGTCAATTAAGCATCTGACTCCTGATTTTGGCTCAGGTCATGATCTCATGCTTTGTGGGATGAAGCCGCATGTCAGGCTCTGTGCTAATAAAGCCTGCTTGGGATTCTCACTCTCCCTCTCTGTCTCTCAAAATAAATATATGAAAACTTTAAAGATTCTCATGAGGGTTAAACGAAATATTAGGTATAAATTGCCTAGAGAAGTAAGTGGCACAAACCAGGTGCTCAATAAATACATGAGGTCAGCAATGAACCAAGCCCCATATCTAAACAGAATCTTTATAACACAAGCTAGTTTTATCTGAATAATCTACTTAAGGTAAAAACTTGGAATGTTGTTGGGGGTCATTTCCCATAAAACAAGGTAACCTTTCAGTATGGGCAAGAAAAACAAATTTTGAAACTTCCCCAAGAGCATAAATATGACATTTAATGCCTCTACAGATCAATAGAGAGGAAAACTCTCAACATCCTAAAAAACCACCTGGCACTCTGCAGATTACTCCATTCCCACCTGTATGAGCCAGAAATAACAACCTGTTCTCCTTTCAGTTCAGAAATCCCATAAAATCAGGATATACTATTTCCTTCTACTAGTCTCATAGTCTGATAAGACAGAATCCATCTAGGAAATACAGTCACCAGGGTCTAAAAGGAAGAGGGAAAGGAAAGGGAAGGGGAAGGGGAAGGGGAAGGGAAGGGGAAGGGAAGGGGAAGGGAAGGGAAGGGGAAGGGGAAGAGAAGGGAGCATGGAGGGAGGGAGGGAAGGAGGGAGGGAATTATTCAGATATACTTATTACCATTATAGGCCAGGCCTAAAGTATACTAAATATAACTTCGTATCTGCTAGGTTTCAGTCACTGCAGTAAAGTCATATAAAGACCAAAAAACTAACCTCTTTGTAAAGAACAAGACTTTTGCCCTGGTTCCTATGCTACATAAACAACGCTTTTCTGTTACAGATTCTGAGGCACAGATTTTACTGTGAGCACCCGTCCTGACTGTTTCCTCACAGTGGGTGAGAATTCTGATCCAACCTATATACTAGGCCACTGTAAATGCCAATGTTTCCTTTCCCACTAGTCATGTAATCTACTGTCTTCCAATTTCACTATGATACTCTATGATACTCTAACCTTAGCTTGGCCCTTGAATCTAGAAACACTTTAAAGGTTCTGCCTCACTCTCAGTTCCAACTAAGTCCTCTCTTCACTCATATTCTGTCCGATAGCCAAGAAAAATGCTCAAACCTTACACATTTGAATTCTTAAACTTTCTTTAAAAAAAAACTGAAATTTTTGTGAGCATGAATCCATAATTTTGTCCTGTGTGGGGCACAAAAGAAGCAGAAAAGAGAATTCCCACCCTCAGAATGCTCTTAATCTAATTAAAGAGAGAATACATGGTGAAAGAAATAAACATGAAATTAGTATTACATCAAGTCTAAAAAAAAGTAAAGGTACTATGTGTCTTACCTCCACCATCCACCTCATGTAATACAAAAATTAAAGCTTATTACCCTTAACTTGAAAACTGATTGCTCCTGTTGATTTTGAAGCTCTTGACAAGGATAGCAATACCACCCTCTGCTTCTTATTCACACTTACTCATCCCTCTTCCATGAAGTCTTCCCCGATTAACTAGAAGAGAGCTGAGCATTGTTCCACCTACACACAGTCTCAAAATTCTTCCATGTCTGCCACCTGAAATAACATGCTTTCCTAACTGCCCATGTAGAAAAATAAACCACTTAAACAATCTATTTATTTAATTGAGCACATTTCCCAAGTGATATTATTCAGCTAGCTGGCTATTTAGCTTTGGATAGGTCACAATGGTTCTCTATTGCTTGTCTACCATAGAGTCCTTGAACATTTGCAAACTTCATGTTTGAGGCAAAATATAATCTAAGGAAATTACGCAGCAAGTTAATAATAATAGGGTTCTCCCTCACTGCTTTTACATTTTTTCAAAAGGGAAAAAAAAAGCACCTTTTGAAAAAGACATCCCTACCAATATGTGTCAAATTTTGCCACGTAAGGTATTACTTCCCTGACTTAGGGAAGTATAAACACAAGGTTTATGACATAAATGACTCTCCATAAGAGGACCTCAAGATGCACTCAATACATTTGCCTCTGCTTCTACCCCAATTATCTGCAGGTTCACCACTTATCTCCTGACCACAAGCTGTAACATTGAGTGAGCTACATAAACACAGCACACATGTTCTAGATTTTCTTAGACAATCTCTAGCTCATATGCTTGCTTCCCGCCACCATGGGAATGTCAAATGTACAATGAAATGTGATTGAATTATTACAAATTTTTAAGATTTTATGAATACAAATAATGTCTAATGAAAGGAATTAAATACTACTGATTTGCTGTTCAAAACACATGGTCACTACATTTACAAATAAAAGGCAGTGAGCAAAATACATCTGAAACATCTTCAATACTGCCCACTAAACAGCTGTGCTTTGGCCAATGCTGGCTACATATTAGAACATGGCATTATTTCTCCTTAGATGGATTTCTAAAATTCAAGTTGATACCAGGCTAACTCCACCCCTTCTTACCAGACTACCAAACTCAAAAACAGCTTGGTCTTGATTTCTTTACAAAAGGCCCAATAAAGTACAGTCCACCCAGGATCAGCAGAGGAGGGTAGGACAAAAGATGATACCCAGTGTGGTCAAAAATTTGCATGTAACTTCTGACTTCCCCAAAACTTCACTACTAATAGCCTACTGTTTACTGGAAGCCTTAGCAATAACATGAACAGTTGATTAACACATATTTCACATATGTATTATATACTGTATTCTTACAATAAAGCTGGAAGAAAAAATGTTGAGAAATTATACAGAAAATACATTTACAGTACTATACTGTGTTTATTGAAAAAAAAAATCCTCATGTAAGTGGACCCAAACAGTTCAAATCCATGTTGTTCAAGGGTCAAGTGTAAACTTAATCCTCCCCTAATTGTTGGTCAGCATAGACCTTTTACCTCATTTAAGGTTTCTATCCTCCTACTTGAGCACAGAATCAGAGGGCTCTCCTTAATTGAAAAGAATCAGTACTTAAGTGTGTGGCTCATCAGTATCAAAAGCAATACCTTTGTTGTTCCTAATGTAATTCCAGTCTCTTCTGCTTGTTTGGTTTTGTTGTGTTTTATTTTGTTTTCCAATGACTACCTTTTGATTGGCTTTCAAAGATCTTTGGCCTAAAATGCAAAATTTAACAGCTTATTACTGGGTTATCCTTGCACTCCCTGGAGTTTACAGAGGCTTGCCAAATTAATCTGGTGTCCTTTGCCTTCTCTCCCAGATTGTATTTATGGACAACCCCTTATCCTGGGCGAAGAAGAAATGAGTAGAGAAGGAAATAGTATTTTATAAATGTTTCAGTCCAAGTACATAAATGTACTGTCTCAGACTCACTGGGCAGAGTTCAGTCCAAAAGATGACAAGAAAATGTGTAGAATAAGTGCATTCTTCAGGCAATAAATCTAGACTTCACAATTCCTGAGGCTGTTTCCATTTTTGTTGTTGTTGTTTTTTACTATTATCAACAACCCTGCAGTGAACATCTTTGTACATCTATCTTGCAAGTATATTTAAAGGAAATAATGTTGGGCTAGAGTAATACAGCAGGGTTCTACAAAGTTTTTCTTAAAGGGACAGGTAATTATTTTTGACTTCCTGGTCTATACAGTCTGTTTCAACCACCCAACTTTGCCTTGTAGTGCAAAAGTAGCCATAGATAGACAATACAAATATAGATGGGTGAGACTGTATTACAATAAAATTTTATTTACAACAACAGGCAGCGAGCCAGATTTGGCCTCAGGACTAGGGTTCCTTACTAGAGGTAATATACCTTTAAATGGCAGTCCCAGGCTGAAAGTTACATGCATTTGACATCTTTACTGCTATTCAAATGGACTGCTTTTTAAATAGACATCTGGGGCCCCCAAATGGACACTCCAGAGACAGCAGTCATTATCTCAGTGTTAAGAACAGGGAAGGGTCTGAGATTTTGCCGTACTTCTAAGCTAACAAGGTAAACCATCACAGTTTGATAGATGCAGGCAGACAGGAGACTAGTGACTCAGAGATAAACTACTTTATTAGTCATATAATAGCACACAGCATGAGCATCAGCATATTTGCGTCAGATCCCCATACCCCCACATCACATAGCAGCCACTTGATGAGTCCAAATAGATATGTGCACAGTGGGTTTACAGAAGAGAAAATCTGAGTTTAAGGAGCCCAAATCTTTTATGGTATGCAGTGAGCATGCCTGACCTTTGCCTAGAGAGACATTATCTCTATGATACTGAACAGTAAAACATACCTGACCTTTGCTCCAGAAAAAAACACTATGTCTATTTTCCAAGACTGTTTACTATATAAGCATCCTTGAAAGGATATTCCAGAACAAAGGCAGTCAGTGCCTCTGCTTGCAAAACATGCGGAAATGTAAAAGGCCCATGGAAAACTTCCAATACTATGTATCCCTTGTTTCTATATTGTCACAAGCTCCTAGCAAATTTTTCCAAAGCATTCCACTTTATTGACCAAGGTGATTAATCTGATTAACAAAGGTAGGACCAGATCTATTTTATTTGTCTTACTGATCATGAAACTAAGACTACTACTATAAAAAGGGCTCCAAAGCAACAAGATAAGGCCAACCTGCAATACTGAATCCACCATGCCCTCCAGGGTCCTAGGTCAAAGAAGCTGAACAAATCCCATAAACCATCAAGGTCTACTTCAGAAATCCAAGTGGCTTTCTCCTTATGTGTCTGACCTTTCCACTTAGATGGAAAGCATTAACCCAGGTACAAGAGCACGGATTAGCAATCACACAGAATCTGCCTGGCCCACAAGGAAATCTAAGGCAATTCTGTCATCCATAATAACCCTGGCTAGTGACTTGTGGCTGACTTGAACACCTTCTAGAGACATGGTAGTATCATTGATCACTTCAGCTAAAGTTAGAGACTGGTTCCATAACACCTATCCTAACTGGATGACTCCAACACAGGGATAAATGCCTGCAGAGCACAGAATTAGTCATCCCTCCAAGAAGTTCCCCCAAGTAATCAAGATTAGCCTAATTTTGGAGGAATCTCTAGAAGCATTTGAAAACTATGTTTCATTAAATACTCAAAGGTTTCTTACAACTTGTGTTTATAGTACAAGTCACTGTTTTTGGTAAGGAAGCAAACTGATGCCTAGCTTCCCATACAAGAAGTACAATGCCAGTAGTGCTTAATGTACCCCTGGAAAGAGTGTTGTTTACAATCATTGGAGACCCACAAATGGGACCTAAATCAGTCAGTGGTACATGCTGACAGTGCTTCAAATGCCATTTAACAGGCCGATGTGCTTTCGGATTTCCAGTTTAGTTTGAACAGTTTAGTTCTTATTCTTTGGAAAGACTGCTTAAGAAAAGTCAGGCCAACCTATCTTGTTTGTCCAAACATCAGCCAGCTGGCATTTAGCCACTTCATGGAATGACTGAACAAGGGCTACTGGAATGGGTGCAAGGAAGGCATGTGGAGGTGTTGACAGGTGTTTTGTGTGGGAGGTACAGAAGTTGGGGTCATCCCCTGCTGCTTCCAACAGACTTCTCAATAAAGTTAAGAGGAATGACAAATCATGGTCAGAGCCATGTAGAGATGGACAGCATACACAGTACTCAGTTCAATGTAAGGCACTTGTGGCAGTTTGGGAGAGCTGCAGCAGGAAGTTTTCGTTCTTAAGGAAGGCTCTGGGGGAGATTCTTCAAAGCGAAGACAACTCCTACTTCCCAGGTTTTAAGGTATTCCCTACTTAGGACCCAGGGAAAACTGGTGTGTCACATTCCAGTAACCATACATTCAATCTACATCTAATAATTTCCTCCTCAGACCCAGACTTTTCATCTGGAAAAGTAAAATGCAAAAGAAACAAGGGCTTTTTTTTTTTAAATAAAAATTCCAGGGAACCACTATTCACTCCTCTACTTTAATCCCCATGAGCCATTGTAGGGAAACTTGCTGATCAGTATATTTGACCAAATGGTCATTATTCTTATAACCTAGGACCCTAGAATCCAACAAAAAAATTTATGTGGCTGAAAGAGAATTAATTTTGAATCCCCTAAGACCTTTTTATATAAGATAGGTTGCCACCTGAAGGGTGTACCTGCAGCTACTTTTAGGTTATTTTTTTAAAGTTTACTTATTTATTTTGAGAGAGAGAGAGAGAGAGAGAGAGAGAGAGAGAGAAAGAGAGCACGCATATGAGCAGGGGAGGGGCAGAGAGAGAGGAGGAGACAAAATCCCAAGCAGGCTCCATTGTGTCAGCAGACAGCCTAACATGGGGTTCAATCTCATGCACCTCAAGACCATGACCTGAGCCATAATCAAGAGTTGGAAGCTTACCCAGATGAGCCAGCCAGAGACCTTTAGGTTATTTTTAAATTATTTTTTTAATGTTTATTTATTTTTGAGATACAGTGACAGAGAGTGAGCAGGGGAGGGGCAGAGAGAGAGGGAGACACAGAATCTGAAGCAGGTTCCAGGCTCTGAGCTGTCAACACAGAGCCTGAGGCAGAGTTCAAACCCACGGACCGTGAGATCATGACCTGAGCCAAAGTCAGATGCTTAAATGACTGAGCCACTCTGGCGCCCCTCCCCTAGGTTATTTTTAAAAAGACCCATGATGCCCAGTGATATTCAAGGTGGGTTTGTGTAACTCCCCACCCCCTTTATCCTGATTATCCAAAAAGGAGCCAAAAAGAGATGATCCCCCTTTCTGGGGATACCTTCATTCAATGACCAAACCACTTACTAAAGTATGTGGATTAGGAGGAAGTGAGGGGAGGTCAGAAACTTTTTGAGTCAATTTTTAGACAATTCCAACACTAAACAATACGGGATGCCTGTAGATTATTGGCAATGTGAAAGGTCCTCTGAATACCTTGACCTCAGCCAACTGTTGAGTGGCTATGGGAATTAAAGGTGTATCATTGCTAAGATGTACATGGTCTGACAAACTGAACACATGACATGGATTAGTTTCAAGGGCCACAATGGTGTGGCTAGAACTGGCTGATCAGACTGGTACAACAACACTGTAATCCGAAAAAGTGTCAACAGCAGTGAGGCACTACTAATAGTTCCAAGAAGGAGTCAAAGGTTTAATGTCACACAGAATGTGGCTTCTATCACTGCAAGACAACAGGACCGACTTCTGGAAAGAGCCACAGTGGGGCATACAGCAGTGGCCTTTGCACAAGAAACATAAAACTGTTTTACTTTGTGCCCAACACCAGTACCTTACACCTAACCATTTTTAAGAGATGATTATCAACTTGCTAAGCCATTTAGATTCCACTGAATCCATTGTAAAGAGCAATGTTACCACTTTAACTTTAAATGTCAATACCAAACACCCAAATTACATCCTTTGCAATTATTAAACTTATAATTAAAAGTTTAGATGTCAACTTAAAAATGTACAAAGAGTTTCTTCAGATTTAAAAAAAAGTCTAAAGAATTTCTCTGTATTATGGTATCTTGTCTATATTATGGATGAAACCCTATAATTTCAGTACTTCAGGCATGGTTTTTGAGAAAACATATGACTTTCAAAATGCTTCATTTTGCTAAAAAAGCCTAGTTGTTAAGCCCATTTTCTTGCTGCAAAATCCTATTATCCCCAAAGTCTGTGACAATACCTGATACTTAGTAGGCAAAAATATATTCACTGAATTCTGCCTTCCTAACACACCCCATCCCCACCTCACCCTAAGCAGATTAAATGCCCCAAGACAACCAGGGAGAAGATCCTGTATACGGAAATGCAAAAGAGAAAAACACATTACCTTTCTTTTTACTCATAATTTTATACAATTTCACAAGGAAACAAAACTGTAGCCTCTCATATAGAAAATTCTCAAAACATTTTTAAAGCATTTATTCTTAGCAAAGGGAACCCTCATGCACTGTTGGTGGGAATGTACAATAGTGCAACCACTATGAAAAACAGTATGGAGGTTCCTCAAAAAATTAGAAATACCATACCATTCTATTCCATTACTAAGTAGTTTTTACCCAAAGAAATCAAAAGCACTAATTCAAAAAGATATATACACTCCTATGTTTATTACAGCATTATTTACAATAGCCAAGATGTGGAAGCAACACAAATGTCCATCAGTAGACAAATGGATAAAGATGTGGTCTGTATACAATGGAATATTACTCAGCCATGAAAAAGAGGAGATCTTGCCATTTGCAGCAACATAGATGGACATAGAGGGATTATGCTAAGTAAAATAAGTCAAAGACAAATACAGTATGATTTCACTTATAGGTGGAATCTAAAAACAAAAAACAGAAATAGACCCATAAATATAGAGAACAAACTGGTTGCTGACAGAGGGAGAGGTTAGTTGGGATGGGCCAAATAGGTGAAGGGCAGTGGAAATATAGGTTTCCAGTTACAGAATGACTAAGTCACTTGGGTAGGATGAAAGGTACAACATAGGGAATACAGCCAAAGGTACTGTAATAGTGTTGTATGGTGGGAGATGGTAGCAACACTGTGGTAAACATAGCATAACATATAGAGTTGGTGAATGTTGTACACCTAAAACTAATGTAACACTGTATGTCAACTATATTTCAATAAAAAAATTGTAATAAAATAATATTTAATCCTAAATAAAAAACAGATTTATTCTTAGAGGCTCTCAGTAATTCTTTAAGGCAGTTAAAGTAAGCCAGGTCTCATACCCTTCCTCAGAAAAGGAGAAAGGAAAATGATGTAACTTATAATAAAGGCACAAAGGTAACCACAAAGAGAAATAAACCAAAAAAGTAACTACACCAGACTCAACAAAATTTTCCTATAGAGAATATTATGGTGTGCCACCCAATATTAATGAAGGACTCACTGCCTCACCTACTGTGAGTGCATGAACAATAGAGAACAGTTTTGCCTATGTCTCTTTCTAGACAGCCCACATACAATGACATCCATGCAAAGCTATGAAGGCCTGGCAATTTAAATCCAATGCAGGACAACTCTGAAGGAACAATCTACCTACTGAATTCACAGTACACTTGGTCGAGAATGTCACTCGGCCTGAATCACAATTAAACTTTATCATCTGTACAATCCTGCTTCCTTCCTTTCCTTTTCACAGATGTTGATCCCAAGGACATTCGATGAACATCCTGTAAGCTAAGCTCTATCTCAGGCTTCCCATGGAATCTGCAATAATTCCCAAGAGCCACACCTGTAGATTTGTAGAACACACAAGAGTTAAAATACCTTTAAGAGTTTCTACTCATACATTCTAATGGTTGGAGAAACAACACTGTAAAAAGAAAATACCATCACTATTTCTCTGATAGTCCTAATTGAACCAAAATAATTTCCTTAAAAAAAAAATCAGTACACTGCAAAAGTTATGAACATGTAAAAGACCTCAGTGTTTACACCTACTAGCACTGTTTTCCAGGCTGGGACAACATTTCTTTCCTTCGAAATCCAAGCAGCAGTCATTGAACATACTAATTTAGTTTATTAAATGTCAGGTTATTCAAAGTCTTATGTTTTACATGATCTTCATATTTTAATTTCTAATTATAATACATATTCTCCATTTACATATTCTATTGTCTCTAAACAAATCAAAATTCAGAAAGATATTCTGCCCATTAAGATCCCTTAAGAGGAAGGAAATACTTTCCTGAAATGTAACAGCAGAAACTAAACATTTAGAAATCATTTAGTCATCATACTGGTAAAAGTATCATTTCATATAAATCTCATTCCAAAAAGCAAAATTAGAATAAGAATTAATTACAAGGAGAAATGTAGGAAAACACTTCCTAGGTCTACTTTCCTAGCTGGCTCTCAAAATGTAATTTCTTCTCTTAGAAGTCCTTGAAATCATAAAATTCTGTAAAAATTGATGGAAAGTCTTCAGACTCTGTAAATATCTGAACTTAAAATTAGTTTTTGCCAACACAAGCAATAGGAAATGTGGGTAAGAGGAGAAAAGGAGAGCATCCTTTGGTAAAACACAGTTTGTTTTCTTTAATATTTAATCATTTCAAAAAGATACAATGACTACAATGGTGAACAGAACTTTTACTAAGTACTTTATATACTGTCTATACTGCTGCTGTCAAGGTAAGTGCAGTATAAAGCAATACAAACTCAAAGGACATTTCCCTTTACCTTAAGAAGGATCCTAGGCATTTTTCCAAGTCCTAAACCCTGTAAAAAGCACCAGCTAATGCCCCTTCCTGCCCACCTCTCAGACCTACAACATTATGACTAATGAAATAGGGCTACATGAACTGCCAGAAATTCTACTTTAAGGAATCAAGAAAATCTGAGGACTCATCCAGAAGACTGGCTGATAGCCATCCTCCCAAATTAAGAGGGCCTTCAAAATTTTCTGGAACCAGACTAACTATGAAAGCTCTATCCATGCACCCCAGTACCCAGGTGGATCTCCCGTGACCTGGGGCTTTTTTTAGATAATCAACACATCAGGCAATAACTATTTTCCTTACTTTTGCTTTAAAAATAAAAAAAGAAATTCTTATACATAAGATCAGCTTTGACCAACTATGAATTAAAAACTCTTCTGCAAATGAAAGTGAACTGATTCTACAGTGTCTCTCCTATTCTCTTGTCATGTCAGTGTTAAGGTACACTTGCTTTAAAATTTTGCTCTTATAAAGAATTTGCTGAAGAACTTTCATTTTTTCACTAAAAATTAGGTCATTCAAGCCTCAGAGTTTACCAACTATGCCATCTCCCATTACTACACCAGCAAATGAAATGCATGTTACCAATGTTCTCTATCTGGGTCCATGTTTTAGACTTTGCACCTTTCTTGGCCTTCACTTATTGTCAAGGAGTCTTTGGCCGGGGGGGGGGGGGGGGGGGGGGGGGGAGGAGGGAGAGGGCAGAGGAATAATCAAGTAAAACATATTGCATGTAAAGGTAAGTAAGATCAGATACACAAAGAAATCAGAATTTGTCATAACCTCACAGTCAAATAAAGGTGATACCAATATGTCTAATAAAATATCAAAGGTTTGGTAAAAATATCTTGTAATAAGATTATTGTAAGAATCCTTTTAAGGGCAGAGGACATTTTACTTGGAAAATAAAAACCTTACAAGTGATACTGAGCTTCTTTAAATACCCAAAGGAGGCTATTATGTAGAAGAGGAAATAAATTCACTTCATTGTGCCACAAGAGCAGAAATGAGATCCATGGGAGGAAGTTGTAGGGAGGCTGTCAAAGCCAGCATTTCCCCAAAGTTTATTCCATAGACCACTGACCCCCAACCTACCTCTCAAAAAGAATTCCACATTCATATAAATTTGGGAAACATATGCAGTATGTTTATGTAGTATATAAAGTATGTGAGTTCCTCCAGGAGTTGAAAATGTACATGAGTACTAAAAAGTCTTATACTGAGAAAGGCTATTTAACTTTGTTTAATCAAGTATTCTTCAAATATTTCACCATGAATTTTGTTATAATTGTACCTACTTTTAAGTAACACCTAGAAATACTGAGAAGTGTCAATATAATAATGCCTTTCTAAGGGTAATACACTGATCACAAATCCTCAGTAAGATGGATTTCCTCAAGAATAATAGATATTTATACTATTCGGCTGGGATCTAACTGCTAGGCACAAAGTATTAAGCATAAAACATTCTTAATGAACAGAAGAAAAATAGATCTCTAAAAAAAGACATATAGGACAGCTAATACTTTAACGACCAGAATTAATTTCTATATTTCCCTGAAAAGTTAGAGAACGGAGAACTCGGTGTTCTGAGTAGAGGATGGAAAAAACTAAATTTTCACATAAAGTCAGAATTTTAGTTTCTGATAACTTGGGAGTGAGAATCAATCCTTACAGGAATTTTTATCACCGACAACAAAAGCTATATTGCTCACAAAAGGTCACCAGCCCATCCACCTGTCAAAATGAAGGGAGACATGCATTATTACCACATGAGCAGCCTGAGCCAACAAGCTTTTAAGAAAGGGAAAAGTTCCATTTGTTTCTAAGTTTGTAAGACCAACCAAGCAGAGAAAAGAGAAAACTAAAAGTAGGGAGGAGAAATAACATTATTTAGTTCCCTTTCTCAGTATGCACAGGTACCCAAGGACCATTAGATTCCATTGATCCCCATTATTCACAGATCCTATATTTGCAAATTTGCCTACTTACTAAAATTTACTCATATATTGGTTGGGCTTTCCAGTTATTCATGGACATGTGCAGAGCGGTAAAAAATTGGGAATTAGGTAAAAAATTAGGAATACCTAACATGTATGCTCCCAGCTGAGGTCAAACAAGGCCTCCTTGTTTTAGCTCTCAGACTATAAAAAAGCATCCTTCCTGCAGACTACTCAGTGCCATGCTTACTGTTTTTTTCTCCTTTTTTGTTGATTTCCCTGTTTAAAATAGCTCCCAAGCCATTTTAAGTGCCGGCTAGTGTTCGTAAAGCACAAGAAGGTTGGGTTCTTCTGGAGAAAAAATGTGTGCTAGATATGGTCAGCTTCAGGGATGAGTTATAATATTGTTGATCATGAGTTCAATATTAAATCAATCAATGAGATATATTACATAGTAAGTCCTTAAACCGAAACACATAAAACATAAAACAAGTTTATGTATTGATTAGTTAACAAAAATTTTGTGACCAGAGGCTTATAGGAACCTAATTCTATATTTCTATTAGAAGCACTGGTTCATTATTCATTAACTTAGTGTCTATGCTGACTTTACAGAACATAACAATCTCAAATGAGAATTGACTATAGTTAACTGTTACCCTATACTGCAACACCTTCATGTTACCTCAACCCATGGAAAGTGAGGATTTGAAATTTTTCAGAAATTAATAAATGTTGGTTAAATTTTTAATATAAAAGTCCTTAGGAAATAATCATATTCCTCTTGTAGAAGAATAAATTTTTCAAATATACTATTAACTAAGTAGTGATACACTCTGGAAGAAGTACAATACTTTTAACTGATGAACTCTCAGCACACCTATAAAACTAATTCACTGACTTCAGAAGTGATCTTATTTTCTTAGATGCAGAGTTCATATTATCTGGTTTTCCAGGTGTGAACATGATAAAGGATTAATCTCAATCAGTCATCACCCACAAACTATTAAGTATTATGCATGAGTAGTGCAGCATTAAAGGATCCATACATAGACTATGATTGTTCTATTTTATCTGTTTAAACTTGAAGCTTTTATAGAAACATACTGAGTGGAAAACTGAGTTTCCCTTTAGACTGACAGCCTGTCAGTCAAAAGAAAAGCTTTTAGGACATTCTCTCAAATCAGTTAGCTTTCTTTTCAGATTGGGATATATCTGTGTAGGACTCTAGAAATGACATGCTTGACTGGTAACCGTCTTTTGATAGTTAATACTCCGTGCTGTGTCAAAAAAATACATAATTATTTATAGACAATCAAACATGGATTTCTCATCTATGCAGAAAGAAATCTCAGGTTTATGAATATAAAGTACATGTATTAGATGGATTATATTTATTTTAATAGACTTCACATGTTAAGTAATCTTAACATTAATTGTGATTGAATATGATTTTACATGTGCTCACCTAGAGAGGAAAAAGAGAATGCTATTTCTTTGAAGGCATATTTGGTTATTCCTCTTGGTGCTCAGTTTTCTGGAGAGTGAAAAGTGAAAGAAGTGTTTGTTTTCTCATGAAGCATGTTGAACACCCCCCCCCCCCAACCATCAACTCCATCCACCACACACACCCCACTATCACCATCATGTCTTTGCCTGTATAGCAAGAGCTTCTGGTTTTTCACAATATCAATATACCCAGATCCCAAAACCAAATCTCATTGGTCCCTCTTTTTCTAGAAATAGTTTCATATTCTCCTCAATCTGGTTATGCTATGTTATGCTTCCATACCTGGATGCAATTCAGGCTAGGTTATGCTTCCATACCTAGATGCATTCTTTTTTTCCTATGAATTTACAGGGACAGTGGCAATCCTTCCCTTGTATCTTTTCCCTTGAACTCTTAAAGGAAAGACAATCCACAGAAATATGGGAATAAGTTAAAATAAAAATGAGTCATTTAATATTATGCACCTCTTGATGTTATAACACACATAATATTATTATAAAGTTTTATTGACAAAAAAATGTTTCAAGAAAAAAATGGGAGATAATGAAACACATCTAAAGATACTTCAAAGGGTGCCTGGGTGGCTCAGTTGGTTAAGCGTCCTACTTTGACTCAGGTCGTGATCTCATGGTCCGTGGGTTCGAGCCCTGCATCCAGCTCTGTGCTGAATGAAAGCTCAGAGCCCAGAGACTGCTTTCAGATTCTGTGTCTCCCTCTCTCTCTGTCCCTCCCCCTCTCAAAAATGAACAAACATTTAAAAAAATTTTAATACATTTTTCATATATACCTGGCTTTCACATGTTATGTAGAAAATAAGATCACTGAAACCAATGCTTTATTTACAGCCAGACACAAATTCCTGAATTTGGTACAATTTGGTCTCTATCACCATCTTTCCTGCCCATTTCCCCTAACTTTTATTTTTAGTTCTTCTTAAAATTATATTTGGCAAATTATCATAGAATAAAATTAACTTCAAAATTGGAGAGTGCAGGTCTATGAACGGTAACATATGTTCTTAGAGCCAACACCAAATCATGATAGAGAATAGTTACACCACACAAAAACAATCCCTCAAGCCTTTGTAGCCACATGCTCCCTCTAAAGGTAACTCCAGCAAGGAATGACTGACATGTTCTCTATCACTACAGTTCTGTCTTTTCAGAATGTTGTATAAATGGAACCAAAGAGTATTGAATCTTTAAAACTGTTTCCTTCATTTATATAATGTCTGTGATATTCATTCAAATTGTTGCATGTATAAGCAGTTTTTCCTTTTAACTGCTGAATATTATACTACTGTATGGCTTGCCCACATTTTGTGTAACCCTCTACCTACTGAAGGACAGCTAGGTTGCCTCGGTTCTTTTCAACTATGCATATAGCTTCTATAAATATTTGTATACAGGCTTCTGTGTGAACACAAATTTTCATTTCTACAGGATAAATACCAAGAAGTGAAATTGTTGGGTCACAGGTTAAGGGTACGGTTAACTCTAGGAGAAGCTGTCAAACTGTTTTCCAAAATAGTTATGCCATTTTGCATTCACATCAACAAGGTATGAGAAGCTCCACTAATCTCCATCCTCAACAGTACTTGTATACTGTCAGAAGATTTTTTAATTTTAGCTATGTGAATAGGTATTTAGGGGTATTTATTTCAACATGGTTTTCACTTGCATTTCTGTCATGGCTAATGATGCTGAACATCTTTCCGCATGTGTATTGTGCCAACCTTTTATCCTCTTAGCTGGTATGTCTGCTCAAACTTACACCCATTTTTAAATTGGGCTCTTAGGGATGCCTGGCTGGATCAGTTGGATGAGCGTCCAACTTTGGCTCAGGTCATGATCTCACAGTTCGTGAGTTCAAGCCCTGCATCGGGCTCTGTGCTGACAGCTCAGAGACTGGAGCCTGCTTCCGATTCTGTCTCTCTCTCTCTTTCTCTCTCTCTCTCCTACTCGCACTCTGTCTTTCTCTCTCAAAAATAAATAAACATTAAAAAAATTTTTAATTGGGTTGTTAGCTTTCTTAGTGTTGAGTTTTGAGAGTTATTTACATGTTTCTGAATACAGGTCTTTTTTAGAGATATCTATTTGCAAATATCATTACCTAATCTCTAGTATGTCTTTTTTGATTTTCAACATTGTCTTTGTAGAGCAAAATTTTTAGTTTCAATCAAGTCCAATTTATCAACTTCTCCTTTTATGAATCCTGCTTTTTATGTCATGTCTAAGAACTCTGTCTAACTCCACATCAGGAGGTTTCTCTTGTTTTCTTCTAAAAGTTTAACAGTTTACATTGTACATTTAGGTCTATGATGGGTTTTGAGTTAATTTTTATAGAAGATGGAAATTTAAAATGAGGGCTTTTTTTGCAAATGAATGTCCAATTATTTCAACACTGAGTGTTTTTTTTGCCTTAAAAAGTATGATTTTAAAAAACCATTTGTTGATAAGACTATTCTTTATGCACTGAACCTCTTTTACACCTTTGCCATATTTGTGTGATTGTTCCTCAGCTTTCTATTATGTTCCACTGATCTATGTCCCTATCTCTTCACCAGTACAGCAGTCTGGTTTACTATAGATTTATAGTAACTCAAAATCAAGAAGTATAATTCTTCTAACTTTATTCTTTTTTTCAATATTGGTTTAGTTACATTTTCCTTTATATTTTCATATAAATTGTAAAGTCAGACTGCCTACATCTACAAAATGTACTGCTGGAGTTTTCACTGAAATTATGTTAGATCTATAAATCCAACTGGGAAGATTGGCATTTTTACTATTTGAGTCTACCAATCCATGAACATAGAATGCCTCTATATTTACTTAGGTCTATCTTCTTTGAATTCCTTCATCATTGTTTAGCAGTTTTCAGCATACAGATCATGTATACATGCATATTATCTTTATACCAAAGTATTACATTCCTTTGGAGCTAATATAAATTGTACTTATTAGGTCATTTTCCCACTACACATTGCTAGTATACAGAAATACAATTTTTTATGTGGGTGCGTGCGCATGTGTGTGTATGATAATCTTATATACAATGACCTTACTAAAATCACTTATTCTAGGTCTCTGCAGATTTCTTCGGGATTTCTTATATAATCATGTCTGCAAATAGGGACAGTTTTATTTCTTCCTCTTTTACTTCCTTTTGTTGGCATATGAATAATAACTAGGACTTCCAGTAAAATACTGAATAGGAGAGGTTAAGAGTAGACATCCTTCCCTTGTTTTTATTCAAAGCACTGGGTCCCTCATCATAATGTATAATGTTATCTGTAGATTTCTTGGTAGGATTTCTGGCCATGGTACATTATTCATTTTGTAGATTTAATAAGATTTGATTCGTTTATCTTTTGTTGAAGATTTCTGTAACTATGTTCATGAGGTGTATTGGTTTCATTGTTTTCTTTCTTCTTTCCTTTTTTTGCCCTTTATTATTTACTGTGATTGTCTAGTTTTGACATCAGGTTAATTCAGGCTTAAAGAGAGATGGAAAAGTGTTCTTTTCCATTTTTTGGAAGAAATGGTAGAGAAAGAATGTTATTTTATATCTTCTTTAAGTATTTGGTAGAACTCACCAGTAAAACCATCTTGGTCTGAAGAGTTCTTTTTTGGAAAAGTTCCAACTATGACTTCAATTCTTTTAACAGTTTGAAGACTATTCATTATACTCTTTTTCTTCTTGGGTGAGTTTCGTTAGTCTGCTAAGGAATTAGTCCATTTTAAGGAATTGGTCCATTTCACCTAATTTGTCAAATTTATGTGCATATAGTTGGTTTCTATTTTCCTTTGGATTCCTGTGAAGTCTGTAATGATATCCTCTCTTTCATTGCTGATAACTAGTTCTATGTGTCTTCTCTTTTCTTTTTGTTAATTTTGCTAGAAATTCTCAACTTTATTAAACTTTGCCAGCCAAAACCCCAACTTATGGCTGTATTTTTGCTATTGTATTTCCACTTTGAATTTTGTTGATTTATCATCTTATTTGGAATTTATTTTATTTTCCTTTTTCTAGTTTCTTGAGATAGAAACAAATTGACTTCAGGGCTTTCTTTTTTTCTAATAAAAGCATTGAATGCAATAACTCTTCCTGTAAATACTGCCTGAGCTGCATAAATTTTTGACATGTTATATTTTCATTTTTGTTCAGTTCAAAATATTTTTTAATTTCCTTTGAGGCTTCCTCTTTTACCCAATAGATTATTTAGAAGTCTGCTATTTAATGTCCAAGAGCTTGAAGATTTTCCTTTTATCTCTCTCTTATTGATTTCTAGTTCACTTCGGTTACGGTCTGAAGAACACACTTTGAATTCAATTCTTTTAAATTTGTTAAGACTTGTATTATGACCAAGGTATGTTCTATATTGGTAATATTCCATGTTTACTTGAAAAGAATGTATATTTTGTTGCTCTTGTTGAGTAAAGTATACTATAAATACCAACTAGCTCTGGTTGGTGTAGTGTTATTCAGGTATTCTGTACTCTTTGATGATTTCTACCTGCTAGTTCTACCTATTCCTAAGAAAGGAGTGTTGAAGTCTTCAACTGTAATTGTTAAGTTCTGTATTTCTCCCTTAAGTTCTGTCAGATTCTGCTTCATGTATTTTAAGTTTTCTTGCTAGATATGCACACATTCAGGATTGGTAAATTAATCCTCTCATAAATGTGTAATGCTCCTCTTTATACTGAGTACTTATCTTTTCTCTGAAATCTAGTTTGTTAGTAATAAAGCAACTACACTTTTGATTGCTGTTTGCATCGGGTATCTTTTCTCATCCTTCCACTTGTAACCCACCAATATTATATTTGAACTAGTTTCTAATAGACAGCATATAATGGCATCATAATTTATGCACTGACAATTTTTTAATTAATGTGTTTAGAGCATTTAAAATTTCAATGCAATTACTAATTTGTTACAATTTACACCTACTATTTCATTATTTGCTTTCAGCTTGTTTCCTTTATGTTCCCTTTTCTGCCTTCTTTTGGGTTGAGATTTTTTTAATATTCCATTTCAATTTTTTCATTGTGATCCCAACATATCTCTTTATTGTGTAAGTGGTGGTTCTAGGGATTACAAATACATACCTAACTTTCCAGAGCCTACTTAAGAATCAATATTTTATCACTTCAAGTGGACCACAGGTAACATATATTATACCACATCCAAGAAAAACCAATCAATGTTACAATTTTTACTTTCAACTATCAAATATATTTTAAAGAACTCAACAGTCTGTTATTTACACAGATATGTACTATTTCTATTGCTTTTCTTTCATTCCTTATGTCCAAGTGTCCTTCTGGTACCATTTTCCCTTCTATCTTAAGTTTTCCTTCATCTGAATATGTCCTTATGTCACTTTCATCCCTAAAAAAATATTTTTGCTGGTTATGGACAAGTCTTTTCTTTCAGCACTTTAAGAGTGTTTTGCCTACCTCTTCTTGCCCCCCCCCCCCCATGATATCTAACAAGAAATCCTCAATCATTTACATCATTTTTCTCTGGGTACTTTAAACACTGTTTTCTTGCTTTTAGTTTCTGATTTATTATGACCTGTCTGGATATGGAATTCTTTGGGCTTATACTGTTTTGGGTTCTCTAAATCTGTACGTTTACAGCTTTCACCAAATTTGTGGTATTTTAAGGCAATTTTTCTTCAAATATTTTTTAGCACCACATTCTTTCTTAAAATGTCTTAAAATGCCTGATACTTTGTTATTTTCCCATTTTCCTTGAGGCTCTGTTCAATTTTTAAAAATTTCTTTCCTTTTGGATCACCTGGGTGTCTCAGTCGGTTGAGCGAACGACTTCAACACAGGTCACGATCTCACAGTCTCTGAGTTCAAGCCCCACATCAGGCTCTGTGCTGACAGCTCAGAGCCTGGAGCCTGCTTCAGATGCTTTGTCTCCCTCTATCTCTGCCCCTCCCTGGCTCATATTCTATCTCCCTCTCTCTCAAAAATAAATTAGGGGCGCCTGGGTGGCTCAGTTGGTTGAGTGTCCAACTTCAGCTCAGGTCATGATCTCATAGTCCAGGAGTTTGAACCCCGCATCAGGCTCTGTGCTGACAGCTCAGAGCCTGGAGCCTGCTTCAGATTCTGTGTCTCCCTCTCTCTCTGCCCCTCCCCTGCTCATGCTCTCTCTCTGTCTCAAAAATAAATAAAAATAGGGGCGCCTGGGTGGCTCGGTCGGTTGAGTGTCCGACTTCGGCTCAGGTCATGATCTCACAGTCCGTGAGTTCGAGCCCCGCGTCGGGCTCTGTGCTGACAGCTCAGAGCCTGGAGCCTGTTTCAGATTCTGTGTCTCCCTCTCTCTGTGACCCTCCCCCATTCATGCTCTGTCTCTCCCTGTCTCAAAAATAAATAAAAACGTTAAAAAAAAATAAAAAAATAAATAAAAACATTAAAAAAAATTTCTTTTAATTAATTTAAAAAAAGCCATTAAAAAAAATTTCTTTCCTCTCTGCTACTGAGTCATCCAGTGGGTTTTTTTTCCCCCTACTGTATTTTTCAGTTTAACAATTCCACGTCTTTTTTTATATCTTCTCTTTCTCTGCTGAGATTTTCTACTTTTCCATTTATTTCAAAAACGTTCACAGTTGCTCACTGGAACATGTGTATAATAGCTACTATAACATCTCTGTCAGGTAATTCCAACATCTCTATCATAATAGTATATATATCATCTCTTCTCATGTAAAATGAAATTTTTGATTCTTTACATGCTAATACATTTGGATCATAATCTTAATATTTTAAATATGAAAATCTGGTTCATTTAAATCCTGTGGATAATGTTAATATTTTTGTTATAACAGGTGATCAGCATGGTTAGGTTCAGGCCACAAGTTCTAACATGGCTTCCATGGGCAAGGTTCCAGTATCAGTTCAATTTTCAAAGCCTTTGCGGTGCTATTCAAATTTGTCCCACCTTCTATCATCCAATGAACAGAGGAGGACATGGGTGGTAGTATGTATGCACAGCTCAGGGGTGAGTCTAGAAATTCATAAACAACTTTATGGTATTGTCTTTCCAAGTTTTTCCCTCTACAGGACCTCAGTACTTTCCAATTCCCTGGGGCATCCCTTTTCATTTCTTCAGCCAGAATGCTGGGGCTTCAGGTAACCTGCTTGGTCACATACTTCGATTGTACCTGTTCTGGGCCAGGCACTGGAAAGACAGAAAGAGGAAACAAAAAGGCAGTGAAGAGCTGCCAACTGAAGAGGAGGGTTCCCATCCCTCAGTGGTTTTCACTGTAGGCTACTGCTGAAGTCTCTGCCGGGACTATGGCATGAGAGAACAGAGAAAAGAAAAAAGATGAAATTTCCACATTCACACTGAACATTAGTAGTTAACTTTCCCACTCCTGGAGTCAGAACTACTGGTTTCTTTTGAAGCTCTCTCTGTCCATACCTAAGTGCCAACTTGTAGCTTTCAGACTGTGCCAAGTTCAGCCTCAGCGATAATGAAAAGAATGAAATAGTAAACCCATACACAGTTTGGTGGTACTCTGAATTCTAGTCTTCTTTCCCAATCCACCTGTTATTATTTTTTCTTCAGAGTTCTCAAAAGCTGTTCCATTCATTTTGTCCAGGTTTTATAGATGCACTCAGTGGGAACAAGTGTATATACTTAATCTAGCATACTTGAAAATGAAACCATACTCTAAATTCTATTCTTCCTCAATTCTCACTAAAATAAAGACTCCTCAAATATCCTTATTAGCAGATATCAGTAATCATGCCCTGGCCGAAGTCGGATGCTTAACAGACTGAGCCACTGTTTAGCCACCCCTAAAAGAGTGGCCCTTAAACTCTTCCAAACTCTTGACTGCTGACTGACAGGAAAATTAAAGTTTTAAAATTTCCTTTTTAAAAAACAAAAAAAAAATACATCAAAAGCAGAAAGAATATGACAACAAAATTTAAGGGGGCTTGGATCTGAGAGCAAGACTTAAGTTTAAGGAGATCAATTTTTAAGATAATCTAATGAATCACACATGCAAAAAAAGGTGATTGTTTCTGTAATAAACTAAAAACTTTGCTGACTTATTTTGATCAACTTACTTTTTCTGTACTCCTGAATAAGACTGTTAACTATTGTACAATGTATTAGCCAATAAAGATGAATTTACAAGAACACTATGATTATTTCTAAGAGATTCAGCTCTGTGGTTCTAACAAAAGAGATAAGGTAGATAAGGAACACAAAAAATATGTACTGATTTTCATTTCTTTAAAAAATATTAAATGCAGTGCCATGAAAAATTATTAACCCTACAAAAGTCTTTTTGAATCTTTAGACCATCATCATTTAAGCAGTAGGTAGTTTGCTACACCCACAGACTAAAAGAGACATTTTTTATAACATATATTGATGAGATCTTATTTCCTTCAAACTTTTAAATAGGCCTATCCTTTGCTGTTAACCAATTAAACATCTGAATGGAATAAGACATTATAATGCAGCAATTAGAATTGCAAGGAAGATAACATAAGGTCACAAGTTTAATCCTTGTCCATACTAGTTCAATAACCAGCTTTTTCCTATGTTCACAGATCTGGTTAACCATTTTATCTAGTCACTAGGTGGGAAGAGAGGGTCAACGAGGTAAGAGGAGAGAGAAAAGGTAAAGGAATCAGAGAAGAATGGATGAATAAGTTCAAATCCTTTACCATTAGTGAAAAAATAACTAAGATGGTGGGACAAGAATATCTTTCATTCCATGACCTAGTCTCATAATAAGGGGCCTGGGAAATTAAAACAAACACCTGAGAATTTAGTTAGCAAATATGAAGAGTGATGTGGAGATTTTTATAGGCTTTTTAATAATTTTTATTTTTATTGAAGTATATAGTTGACATACAATATTATATTAGTTTTAGGTGTATAGAATAGTGAAAATTTTAATTTAGGTCTTCTGCTCAAAGTAGTTAAGAAATTTTTAAAAGTTCACCAACAATATTCAGGGCACCTGGGTGGCTCAGTCGGTTGAGCGTCTGACTTCGGCTCAGGTCATGATCTCACAGTTCATGGGTTCCAGCCCCGCTTCAGGCTCTGCACTGACAGCTCGGAGCCTGGAGCCTGCTTCAGATTCTGTGTCTCCCTCTCTCTCTGCCCCTCCTTGCTCACACACACTCTCTTTCTCTCTCAAAAATAAACATAAAAAAAAAGCTCAGCAATATTCCAAAACATACTCCAAGAACACATTGGCCCACCAAAACTTCCTCTGCTCTAGGTTCTGTAGGAAGGATGCTGCAGGCCAACAGACATGTAGGGTAGTATTAATAACAGCAAAATTGCCCATGTTAGAAACTAATTATCACCCTTTCCTTATTAAAATAAGTACATTCAGTATTACAGGAAACACAAGCTATGAAATGCAATCTAGAATTTACCAACTCAAATGTGTGGTTCCAATATGTATAAACTGCTGATTAGAAGGGCAAAGGAAAATACAAGGACTGTGTCCCTCTAAATGTTCCTGTGAAATGTAAGCACCACAAAGGGAAACCATCCTAAGATGGAGCTTTATTTCAGTATATAATTGCCCAATAACTACAAGTCTATAATCCGACCAAGAAAGGAGGCACAACACTGGCTTTGTATCATATCATTAGGGATACAGCTTTAAACAATAGCATGAAATTTTATTTTACATCTACTGTTCTGCTCCAAACATTTTCTTTCACTGAAGACACATAAAGTACAACAAACAGACAAGAGGTAACTGGAAAACTTTGCACATAAACACTCTCTCTCTCTCTCTCTCTCTCTCTCTCTCTCTCTCACACACACACACACACACACACACACACACACACACACACACACACACACTATACCTAACAATAAACAGTATCATTGCAACACCAAAGCCAACAGCAATTTTCCCCTGCTGGATACATTTTAAAACAAAAATTTTTATCCTAAGACAAGATAAAATGCTTTTTGAGACTTAGTTTTAGCTATTTTATTTTTTCTATCTTTTCCATCTTTACTCCTTTACATGCATATAAATAATAAACTTTTTATTATTGAGTTCCAACTTTGAAGTCAGAAAAATGGATACAAAAAAGAGAATACAGCCAGGTCAAGGTAAACTAGATTTGGGAGAGTGGACTTGACATTTTCAAGGCTAACTAACACTTTTAGGTAGGTCTGTACCACCTACACAATATCCTCATCTCCTAGCATCAACCCAAAGTACAATAGTTTCCTATTTTCTGTAAAGGATGAGTGATGTTCACTTCTAAGCTCAAGTTAGTTCTACTAAGGAGACAGCAAGTCAGGGTCTTTTACCAAGTCAAGGTCAGCCCTCCTTCTTGGAGCCAGCAAACTATTTTGTGTAGCAGTAACACTGGAATTACAATCTGGGTTCCTGGGTTTTCACACATAGACTCATTCAGTGCCTTTGAGGTAGGAATGTCAACTGTTGAAGAAAAGTTTACACACACACACACACAAATATAAATAGAATATAAGCAAATAATCTTCTGAAGCAGAGGTTGGGCTGATGGGTCAAATTCAGCAGTTTCTCTGTTTTAAGTCACACAAGAATGGCTTTTACATTTTTAAATGGTTATGAGAAACTATTATAACCTAAAGTTTGCCTTGGGCATCTGGGTGGTTCAGTCAGTTAAGTGGCTGATTCTTGATTTTGGCTCAGGTCATGACCTCACAGTTTTGAGATCGAGCCCTGCATCTGGGCTTTGCACTGAGCATGGAGCCTGCTTAAGATTCAGGTGCGCGCGCGGGCTCTCTCTCTCTCTCTCTCTTAAATAAATAAATAAATAAATGTTTGTTTCTTTGTTTGTTTTGCCTCTTGGCCTGCAAAGCCTAAAATAGTTTACTATCTGTTCCTTTCAGAAAAAGTTTGCTGACTTCTTCTCTAAAGCAAAAAATATGTTCCCCTATAAATTCTAACTATGGGATGTAAATATGATTACAAAGAACAGCTAATATTTTTAATGTTAAAATCAAATACTGTTATAAAAGTAGTATGATCCCAATTTAAATGTTGGTATAAACATGCATAATGTTATATGTATATGTATACACCCACACACACACACACACATATATATATAACATATATATATATATATAAAGGGCAGGAATGAAATCAACATCAAAATGTCAATGTATAGTTAACATATCTTGGCAAATGTTACTACCTCCTTTATTTTTTCTGTACTTGCTGAATCTTAAGTGAGCATATCATTGCCATAATCAGGAAACAGTTTTAAAAGATTATAGTGTGCTTTTAGAAGACTACAGTGCACTTTTTAAAAGATTACAGTGATTTGTAGTTATGTAGCTACTTACATGTAGGTTCAGTTAATTCTCTGGTATTCACCACTGTCTATAAATCAAACTGTTACACATTAAAATGGTATCTTCACATCTTTCACCATACACAAAAAAGGAAAGGCCCTTGGGGTGCGTGGGTGGCTCAACTGACTCCTGATTTGGACCCAAGTCATGATCTCATAGTTCCTGAGATCCAGCCCCACAATGAGTCCTACATCAGGCTCTGCGATGACAGAACTAAGCCTGATTGGGATTCTCTCTCTCCCTATCTGCCCCTCCCCTGAGCGCTCTCTCTCTCTCTCAAAATAAATAAATAAACTTTAAAAAGAAAAAAAAAGAGAGAAGGCCCTCTCTCTGTATTATCGGAAGACAAAATTGCTGATTTGGACTCTCAAGTTATTACTTTGCAATTAACGTTCAGGCACATTATAAAATATTTAATATGAAAGCACAGTTCAAATATTAACTGACTACTATATTCATGTCAGCTTCAGTGTTTCTTTCACAACATGCTTTTTAAAAACTTTCACTGGGGCACCTGGGTGGCTCAGTCGGTTAAGCGTCCGACTTCAACTCAGGCCATGATCTCAGGGTTCAGTTTGTGACTCTGAGCCCTGCATAGGGCTCTCTGCTCTAGGCACAAAGCCTGCTTCAGATCCTCGTCTCCCTCTCTCTGCCCCTCCCTGGCTCACGCTCTCAATCTCTCTAAAATAAATAAATATTTAAAAAAAGAAAAATGAAAAACCTTTTACTAAAACCCTAAATGTATTCTACATACACTGCACATATTCTTTATAACTATAGCATTAACATTTAAAACATACTAGACAGAACAATTTCTTGTTAACAGTCACTAAACAGTTCAAACAAAATTTTTCCTGATATAAAATGTTACTATTAAAATATTAGACAGGTATCCTGCTAACACTAAAGTACAATGAAACAATCTTCATTGTTTTCATAAACAGTATTTTAATTTTTTGTTCAATAATTATTACTTATGTTTCAGCTGTTATTTTGAAGCACATTAACTCTGTAAACATAATACAACATACTAATATACTTCATATATGCCATATCATTACAACCAATTTATCTCTGACTTGATAAATAAAACATTTATTTTAAATGCTTAGAAGGCATTTCAAAGTCACAACTTCAACTATGTTCTGAAACAAAAACCAGTCTTTATTATTTATCTCTCCTGGGTTTATCTTTCAAATATATATTTAAGTATTAACTTTTGAAGATGTTAAAGTCCAAATTTGAATCTCTTAAACCACAAATATAAATCAGAATACAACCTATCAGACTACAAACAATAGTTTTTCTTTCCAAGTACCACAAAATATTTCTGTTCCCTTTATAGTACAGTTAATTTAATCTCATTAAAATGTAATATCATTAAAATGCAAAAATGCCAACTTTTTAGAAGTAAACAGTACTGATCATGCCAAGTACCAAAACTGCAAAGTAATAGATTCCACAGCTATTTAACATTGACTAGAGTCTGAACTTCATATAAAGTAGCAGCTACAAGAGTTTTCCTCCTCTCCCTCTCTTTCAGATGACAGAAGAAAGCACTGAGAGAGAAATGTTTTATTCGGAAAACACAAACCACATTCCATAGCCTCTATCAATAATTTAAATCTTAATCTCAATTATTGAATTATGGCACTTTGCAAGTAGACATCAAAATTTAAGTATTGTATTGACCTTATCCTCAAAAACATATCTTACTTAGGTAGACTAATATTACAAATCCAAATTCTTTTTCTGTTATCAAAGCTAGTCAAATAGTCTCAAAAAATCCAAAGACAAATTATTTATTTAACACAAAACAAATTTTGAACACCTTTTGTTCCTTCCAAAGTAAGTCTATCCTGCTAAGTATTCCATAAGTCTTGTCAGAATTATATTTAATTAACATATCTTATAGGTTACCAACATTTCTCACAGATATACTAAACAGAGACAATTTTGTCACTTACTATAGGTTAGGCCCCCTTTTAAAAAAAAAAACTGTAGACATGACTTAGTAAATCAAGTAAAAAAAGACCTTTTGTGTATAAGAATATACAAAGTAACTCACTTGGTTCTATAGTCAACAGTCTCTTTTAAAAACTTTTAAAACTAATTTACTCCAAAAGACATTCAGGAATTCAATAGATTATAAAATTGCTGGTAGATTTCTATTTCTGGTTTCTGCCATAATAAATACCAGGGGTTTAAGCTGAGCTGCTTTTTTGACTTTAAAGATTTTTCCACAGTCAGCAACTTACAACAGGACATACTGTAATACCAAAATGGAAACTACTTAATCAACATTTCCTCATGGAAACACAGATCATACATAGCAGTCTATAAGGGCAAAGTTTTATTTTAAAAAGTAGCGTTTAAATTTCATTGAGCAACACAAGCTCAATCTTTCCCCCTGGTTCTGTCAAACATATTCAGTTAATTTTAGTCAACACTGATATTACACACACCAGAAAACTGAAATGTAAGCAATATAAGGCAATTTATTTGTAATGCTGAATAAAACCACACTTTCATTTTATTAGAACAGAGGTCACTGGTTTTCCAGTCTTATAGAATAAATATGACCTTGTGCTCATGCTATGGGTTTTTAAAATTCTCTCTCTATAAAAATTTAAGCCATGTGGGAAAACCCAACAGTATGTGAATCATCCAAAACACAAATCTTTCAGATTTCAAGTTTCAAACTGCAGTTATCTATAGCACCACAAAAGGCTGACAAAAGATTGAGAACTGTTGGGCATAATTTCAAAATGTTCCTCTTCCCTTTCTGTACACTCTGTAAAACATACAGTTTAAATTAATAAAAAATAAAAACTTCATACCTGAAATTCCCTCAGCCTCATAGTTGGTCCTGGTTGGCTTAACTACATACAACCTCTAAATTCTATCATTTAAAAAAAACTGCAGGAAATAACTTTTTAGTCGTTGAGCTCCACACTTATACAGGAAAAATAACTGTTCAGAATTAAACAGGTTATAGAATTCCTAAGCTTTATATTCTAAAAGGAATAGTAAAAAATAGATTTTATTAAGTAGGCATCATGGGGTAAACAAAGATACACCATACAGGCAAGCTTTTCTTCACTAAATGCCATCTATTGTATAATCTTAAATTACATGGCTCAAGTTTTTAGTATTCTTTTTATGGAAATAAGACCTATAGTTACAAGCAAACTAATTTAGCTTTTGGTATGAAAAAGAAGGGAATTTGATAATACCAATTTGCTACCATCTACGGATCTGGATAAACTAACCAGGTAAGCCAAAATAAATCATAATATATATATGAAGACTGGTAGACCCAAGGGAAGTAATATTAATTTGGCCCTGACTCACACTTTTAAACAGTCCTTTGCAATACTCTTCATTCAATTGCCTCATTCTTTAGTGCTTCCTCTTCACAATGTCTAAGCTTACTTCCTAAGAGCTTTCTTCTTGCAGGAATCAGCATTTATTGACCTCACAAAGCACACACAATTGCTGCTGTCAGCAAAGAACACAGAGTTTGGAGAAAAAGCATTATAAAAGCATTGGAAGGGTATGAAAGTGTAGCTTCTCAGACAGTAATGTTTGTAAAAATCTGGGACCTTAAATTTAAGAAATACTGAAGATTGTGAATATTGCAGAAGAAATACATTTCAACCCCAGACTTCATTTCATCTGATTTCATCTGACATTTAGTTTATACAACAGAGTAGAAAGATAATTTCTACTACATTTACTGGTACTTACACAGTTAAGCAATATGAAAGCCTGGGTATTTTTTACAGTGTCTTAGAACAATCTTACAAAGGTTTTTACAAACACAAGTGCAAGCCTCCTGAGGTCATCGGAGATCTCATGGGGCTTTTCATAACAGGAGAGTGTTAATCCCCATTGCCCTGCCTATTTCCAATATGGATCATTAGTTTCTGCTTACCTAAATTCCTATTACCATTCCAACTGGCTCATATATTCATCAATTCCTGTCTTGAACCACAGTCCATGTACTAATTATTAAACAGGCAAAATGAAATGGCTTCTTTGGGTGCCTATATACTACCAAAAACATTTCATACCACTTTAGGATTAGTAAAATAGTAGTTTAAACCATACTCTGTTTTAAGTGTTTAAATATTTTTACTATTGTTTTGTATGGCACAAGGAATATTCTGATTGCAACTTTACACCGAATTTCTAGATTTTATCTCTGTCAACAGAGTTTGTTAATGATGAGCTTAAGTGCTAACAAAGCTGTGAAACTACAATTAAGGTTTTATTTCACACCATGTTAGTAATCAAACCTGAGCTAGCACAAGGATGAAACATAGCTAAATAGACCCAGTTCACCACTCCCTGTCCCTACCATCCACATCCACACACACATTCTCAATCTCTTTTTCTCAAACACATACACAAACATAATATGCACATGCTTCTCTAAATCTGTGTATGTATATGTATGTGTACATATACTACATAAACTTGTTTCTATATATACACATCATCTCAACCACACACATATATAATTCATAAAGATCAAAACGGAAGAGAAGTATTATCTTTCTTCACAGGAATAGGTGCTATAGACCTTGGGAATATTAAAACAAAGATGGAGAGACCCAAATCCCTTATTCAAAAATTCTAAAATACAGGGCACCTGGGTGGCTCAGTTGGTTAAGTGTCTGACTCTTGGTTTCTGCTGGGGTAATGATTTCACAGTTTGTGGGTTCAAATCCCACATCAGGCTGCACACTGTAGTATGGAGTCTGCTTGGGATTCTCTCCCCACACCTCTCTGCCCCTCCCCAGCTTGCACTCTCTCATCTTTCTCTCTCAAAATAAATAAATAAACTTAAAAAAAATATCTAAAATCCAAAAAATTCTGAAAACCAGTTTTACAGAACTCATTTAGTGGTAAAACCTGAAATGAACTGAAATGAGGATAATTATAGTCCTCATTTTTCCCACTCAAAGTGTATGTCAATATGTTTCAATTGAGAAATACTGATGTATTTGATTATAAGGTTCTGCCACAGATCCGTCTGGGGAATGTTAGATAATATATAGTATATACTGCTATTTTAGTTTTTAAAATTCAAGAAATTCTGGATTCTAAAGCAAATCCAGTTTCAAGGTTTGGGGGCAAAGGAACTGTGAAGTTATACTTTTATATTAAAAAAAAATACAGTTTAGGGGCACCTGGGTGGCTCAGTTGGTTAAGCATTCGGCCCAAGTCATGATCTCAAGGTTCGTGGGTTCAAGTCCCGTGACAGGCTCTCTGCTGACAGCTCAGAGACTAGAACCTGCTTCAGATTCTGTGTCTTCCTCTTTCTCTGCCCCTCTCCCTCTCATACTACTCTCAAAAATAAACAATAAAAAGGTTTTTTTTTAAAAAATACAGTTTATATAATTATCTGCTTTCCCTCTACAGTTTTCACTAACAGCAATCTTCCATCAATTCTAAAGGAAGGGAGGGAGGGAGCCACAATAAGGTTCATGTTTTTAACTCTTCTCTTTAATGCTTATACATCTGTCTTTTGCCAGGAATGGTTTACCCTGGACTAGAGGCAGCAGTAGCTGCCAAAGGATGAACAGGAGAGACAGAAGTAACAGAAGAGGGCTTAATACATAATAAAGTTCAGAAAAAATATTCAAGCCAGGAATCTTGAGAATTTCTCTATTTTCAATGCTATTATGTCTAATAATAACAACTTGCTTTAATAACAATGTTTTATTTCTTTGACTCTGCTTTCAAATATGTCATCTGACCTTCATATTCTATAGTCATTCTACAGTCACTGTATATAATTCATTTGTAATAGTGGTACATATTTTAATCCCAGACTATCTAAAACCTACAACATATCTAATACCTACCCCAAAGATAATTCAGAAGGCATATCTATAGTAAGAAAATCAGGCAATGTATTATGTTATATAAATAATTTTTCCATTAGCAGTTACCTTGGGATTAGATGAGATACTATTAACCTCTCAGATAAGATTTTGTTTTCCATTAAATCAATTTAAATCACTAATCAAGAAGATTCCATTTCATCTGTTTTCTACAGAGAATGCATTCTTCTTCCCGGAAATATAAAAGTATGTTCTATATAATCAAAATGTAGACATAGAGATTTTTTCTTTAAAAATATAATAATAAACCATTTAAAGTAGTAATGTGTTTTAATATATAGTGAAGTTAATTTTGCAAATTTGTCTGAAACTGAATGACTTAGCTATTTCATTCACAAAGGTAAATTAAGCAGATAGTACGTCACTGCAAGGGGAATCGGCTCCAATTCAACAAGCTAATTACTGATCTTATGGAAATCTGTAATTACATTTGCATTAGATATAATCACCATAAATCAGCGAAAATTTTGAATTTACCTGTATGTTTTAAAGTATAAAGATCCTAAACCTTGTTTATACCTTTTCTAAAAATATTTTTTAAAAATGATTATTTATTTATTTTGAAAGAGCAACCGGGGGTGGGGGGTGGGGGGGGAAGGGGCAGAGACAGAGAGAGAGACAGGAGTAAGAGTCTCAAGCAATCTCTACACTGCCAGCGTAGAGCCCCATGCGGGACTCAATCTCTTGGACTATGAGATCATGACTTGAGCCAAAACCAAGAGTCAGGCACTTAACCAAATGAGTCGCTGAGGTACCCCTACAGCTTTTTAAATACATTAGCTAGACATATAAAATGTGATTACCTACATTAAATTTATTTTAGTGATAGTAACCAAGAAGCTAAAATTTTGGATTATTCAGCATAAAATCATGGTTTATCTTCTCCATTTTTTTTTACATTTTTATCAGCTCCATGGACTTACATGTGTCTTGCTTACCACCGTACCTCTAAAGTCTACATAAGTGCCTTGAGCTTAGTAGACATGCAATACATATTTGCTAAATAATGAATAAATTACATCTAAATTTAGAACTGGTAAAAACTATATATATAAACTTTCTGTGAAAAAACTACTGTTTGAAACTTATTTCAGCGAACTCTAATGAATTTAGTGTCTTATCAAATGACTTATATACAAGTTCATGTTGTTACACGAGTCACCATTGGTCCTCAATTTATTACTGAAAATACAAAAAGATGAAGACTTGTAGCTCTAAACATAGATAAATCCAAAAAAGTGATGACCATGTCATAGCTTAATCTTCCACAAATGTCAAAAACTAACTTCCAGTTCTGAGTATTAAGAATTGAGGTAACCGAGAAGTTTACGGAACAACTATCTATTATGTGCCTAGTTAATATGCTGTGCATCCCAAATACATATATAAATAATATCTATCCTCAAGAAAAGCACAAATGTGAGAGTACAGCCATAGGAGTAAATAATCAAACATGACTGGCAGGATGAATAAAATCTTACGGGAAAAAAAAAAAAAGACTGAAATTGGAAGTCATGTTCACAGATGAGATGACAACTAATCTGGTTGACACAGGAATGTGGAGTAGGATATGGGTGTTGAGAAAGTGGTAAGCCCAAGGTGTCAGAGAAAGGCATTATGAATAGAGGGCACAGTATAAGCAAAGGCACAGAAGAATACACACACACGTGCACATGCACACACATACAAAAGAGAAAGATAATAAAACTTATTTGAAAAAACAAATGACAGTAAACTATTTTGACATGGACATCCCTTTTCATAAAAAAATTCTTATAAGAGCCTTTAACAAAATAATTTAACCAAATATTATTTTCTTAGAAATCTACAATTCTAGGACTAGCACAAAATTTATGAATAGTCCAGGAAAAGTTAACTCATTCTATTACCTAAAATACATAGTACAGACCTTATTTCCTTTGATGTTTAAGCTTACGTCACCAAATGAGCAATAGCTTCAAATCCTTACCTCTCATTTTTACCACTCCCCATGAACCTTATGTCATATCACTTATTCTAAAACTCACAAAATTTCAATTCTTTCACAGCTATTATTCTTGTCTTTCAAAAAGGACCATAATTTCCTTAAAGGCAAAACACATTTTTTTTGTGTGGCAAAAAACTTTTACTAGTCTTTACATATCCAAAGATCTAGAATTATAGTGGATATTCAAGTAAATATTTCTTGACTAAATGTTTGAGATTGGGATTTTACCTTTTTAAAACACATGCTACTTTAAAATATACTTGATATTATATGAACTTGTAGCTTTTCATTCTAGTTGACCATACTATCTAAGAAAACAGTGAGAGTTAGTCTTTCAAGAATTTTTAACCTGCATCCTGTCATCATAACCTGGCATCGGGTTTGATTATAACCTTGTCCTTCACAGGTAATTCTATTAGTCAGCTAGCTTAACTTACAGCAAACACAGGAGAGACCCTAACAGTAAGGTTTGCAACCTGGAGTTTATACATTAAAGCCAACATTCTAAATAAAATAATGCAACACTGAAGTTTAAATGTTTTTATACTTTGCAATTCTCATACAACCATGAAAAACTAAAGAAAAATGTAAGATATAAAGATTCTTAACTTTTCTGTAGAAAGGCACAAATAGAAGACATTCCAAAATATTTACTGAAGCAGTAAATAAAATAAATATAACTGAAATTAAAAATACACTTAGACTATTCTGATAATATTCAAAAACATTTGGTGGGGGGAAAAAAGTATTTGGTGAGCTTCAGCAAAAAAAGGAACTAGAGCATTCTTTTCATGACTGAAGGATAAACATATAATTGTAAAGGTGATTATGTTTGGCACAACAGGTAGTAATCTGTGAACAGACCTGTGTATTTTTAAAAAAGGAACAGGTTGAGATAAACACTTGCTAAGAATATGTGTAATATAATACACAGTACTATAAATTTGAGAAGTATAAAACTAAGAATATTTCCTTATAAGGAAGGGAATGAATTCATTTACTAAAAAGCTTCAATTATATTACAAGTATACCTTGCTTCCAGAAATAAAAATGTTCCTAGAAACTGTCTATAAAGTGATTTTAATAGAGAAAATTCTCATTAATTTTAAAAACAATTTTTAAATATTACAAGACAGAATTTAAAAGAGAATGAAAAGGGTAAAAGATTAAAAACAATGGGAAAAAATCCTTGGCAAAACTATTAAAGAAATAACACATTCTGTGAAAATGAAAATTTTCTAATGATTATTTAGATTTTTAGTATTTGAGACTTTTATTCTAATCTTTTCATTCTACTGATGGCTCCAAACCAAGCCCAACTCTTTAAAAAAAAAAGCTTTTAGCTTCTAGACCAGTTTATTGCAACTGATTATTTACCCAACAGCCCTGGCTATAGCTGGCTAAACTGGTCTTGATTTGCTTTGGTTTTGTTACCCTTTGAAAATTCTGAATGATAAAGAAACTTGGGCCTACTGTTAACCTGGGTAAAAGAAAAAGTACCTTCAAAAAAGGATTATATAATTTACACAATAATATAACCATGAGCCTCTGAAAATACAGCCAGTGTCCATTTCTACTCAATCTATACCATGATTTATCTATGGAAGGAATACATTACACGTAAATGAAAGGGACCTGAGTTTATTTAGCTAGTTTTCTTTTTCCAGCAAGCCAGATTGTTGATATATAATTACTATCTCAGAAGCAGTAAAGTCTGTTCTTTTAAGCTGCCATGACATAAACACTAGAAGCTTCAATTTTGTTTCAGATGCTACAGAATGTATAATACCTGACTTTAAAATGCACGAGCCAACTTTTATTTTTACTGAACTAGTCATCACTGATTCTTCTACATTGTTATTTCTAACAACTCAACAAGTCCCAAAGTGTTTGACTTAAAAGGTGGCTGAAATCAAAGGCATAGAAAACTCAGTTTGATCCTGAAAACTAGACCAAGAGTTCTGTACTTCATCATGGAATCATGAATTGCATCCAACAGCTGTTCCCTCACTGGCTATTTTAAACCATTTAATATGATCTGTAGCAAGACTAATTCTTTTCTAAATAAGCATGTCAACACTTATACCAAAACTATGCTGTTCTTCAAAATTGTCTCCTTGAAAAGCTTAATACTTATTTAACTTATGTTGCCACTTTTCAAATAATTTCAGAACTTTCTTTCCAGAAATATCCACCATAGAAAACTCACTAACCACATAAAGAAATCACTATCATTACTGTGTATAGATTAATACCCTTGACCCGGCTTTTCCAACTTTCCTTCTGATTAGCCCATCTATTCCCATATTTCCTTAAATCAAACCCCTGTCTTTTTTTTTTTTTTTTGATTTGTTAAATCAATACTGAGAATTTATTGGGTGGGAGTGAATATTTAAGAGACCCAATAGTATGCATGGTAGAACAAAAGAAATAGATCTGGAAGCAATCATTTTCAGGATTAGTTGCTAGGATCATAGGTAAAAATGTGCTAAAGGTCATGAGTATTTTTTTAAAAAAACGTTAAGTTGTATAATGCCATACTTTCTCCTGAAACAAACAAACAAACAAACAAACAAACACCTTCCAAGCCAGCTTTTCCAAGTCAGCATTCAGGGGAGTTAGAAGAAGGATGTTTCCAGAATGTTAACTACAATCAATATTCTCTAAACTCTGCCCATCTGGAGATGACTTGTATCTTACTTCCTTTCCCTCCAACACATTCCATAGTCCTTATCACTCTGCTCATCATGCCCTGCACTAAGATTAACTTCCTCCACAATAGTCAGTACTCTAAACTTAAGGCCAGCCTAAACTACTAAGAGTATTCAAATACAAATGAATGATGCTCAATAAGTATTTCCAAAATTGGACTTTGGTGGAAGGGCTATGAAATCCCAAGAATTTCTGGTAGGCTAAGCAAACTCCTATCACAGCTGCTATTAGCACAGGTGCCCTTTTTATCCCCTACTTTCTAAAATGGTAGCATATTTTTAAGGATGTTGAGGGTCAATAACCAGAGCAGATGAGGACAATGTGGTCCATTACTAAGCAGTGTAACTGGACAACTCATTTAAATCATGGGTATGAAGAAAAATCTGTATTTATTAAGAAAACAACTAAAAGCTCATTTTCAATAAATAAAATTTAAACTGCTTAATTTGGTAAGAATTAAGTTGGATGGGAGAAATTTCTTTTGTTTTGTTCTTGCAATGTTATTTTCATAACTTGAAAAAACAAGATATCTTTTTACAACTCAATATATTAATATGCTACATGTAAATATATACACATTCTTGCCAAACCATAAACTCTCCTTACCTGCTAATGGGCAATTAATTACATACATGTATATTCACTTCTAATTGTTTTACCTCAACAAAGTGATTCAAATTCAGTTATTTAAGTAAGGCATACTTTGAAAATGAGTTACCTAAAGATTATTAAAAAATATGTATGACACAAAGTGGAGGACCAAACAGGTGCAGAGGTTTTTGCAATTCAGGCTTAGGAAAGAAAATTAAAACAACGCCTTAGAAATAGGATTCTTATGTCTGATATGGGAGGGAATTTGGATTTGGAAAGAATATTCTGATCTAAGTCGGAGAACTCAGCTATGCTTCTGCCTTAAGTTTGAAAAGTAGAGGATCAGAAATAATCACGGAATAAGTGAAGATCTTCCAATGTTTCTTCCTTACTCACACATCCAAGTCTGTCTCTGGGTCCATAATGGGATAGGAGGTGGCATCAATTACTTTTAAGGAATAATATCAGAAAAGTAGTAAGCATCTGAACGAAGAAGACATAAACCACTCAGTTTGCATGAGGTAAAATTGAATATAACCACTCCACTGAAACATTGGGGGAGGGAGTCTTGAAACGGTTTGAGTAACCAGAAATAAATAAAATAAATAAACAAATAAAATAAACAGAAAAATAACTGAATGATGTTCACGTAATTAGAAATGTGTAGAATTTTCATAAATTATTTGTTTAGAGTCTTCTTTGTTTTGGCTTAAAAACCATGACACTATATAAGGACTTGTGCTTGTTTGCAATTTAAGTTGCCCAAACCTGTTTTTCCCCCACAAAGTTAAGTTCCACAACTGTAAAGTCACCATGGGATTTTCAAAAATACAAGCTTCAAAGTTCCTACTTTGTAAGCTTTTAGATACATCTTTTCATATTTCTATCTTTTAGCAGTTTGTGGATGTACGCTTGCATCCTAAGATCTAGTGTGACAGAATCTTTCCCAATTACAAAGAAAAGTAAGAAGTAGTAGAATCCAAATACATATTATACTAAAAATATCCAATCTGTTAGGAATTGATTTCTTTAAATAATCATTAAAACATAAAGCTCTTAGAAGAAAACATAGGCAATAATGTCTTTGACAAGGGCCACTGCAACATATTTCTAGATAGTGTCCTCAGGCAAAGGAAAAAAAGCACAAATAAACTACTGGAACTATACCAAAATAAAAAGCTTTTAATACTCAAAAAATATAAAGAACTTACGCAACTCAACACCACAAATCCCAAATAATCTGCTTTAAAAATGGGCAGAGACCCTGAATAAGTATTTTTCTAAAGAAGATACACAGATGGTCAAGAGATACATGAAAAGAAGCTCAACATCACTAACCATTAGGAAAATGCAAATCAAAACCACAATGACATATCACCTTAACACCTGTTAGAATGGCTAGAATCAAAAAGACAAGAAATAGTAAGTGTTGGTGAGGATGTAGAGTAAAAGGAACCCTCATGCACTAGCAATGGGAAAGTAAACTGTACAGCCACTGTGGAAATCAGTAATCAAAATCAGTAATCAAAAATTTAAAAATAGAAATACCATATGATGCAGTAATTCCACCTCTGGGTATTTACTCAAAGAAAACAAACACTAATTTGAAAAGATATAGTACCCATATGTTTAATGCAGCTTTAGAATAGCCAGGATATGGAAGCAACCTAAGTGTCCATCAATATATGAATGGATAAAGAGGATGTGGTACATTTCTTACACACACACACACACACACACACACTGAGCAATATTGCCCAGCGATAAAAAAGGATGAGATGTTGCCATTTGCAGCAACATGGATGGCCTTGAGTATATTATGCCAATAAGTGAAACACATCAAGCAGAGAAAGACATGTGGAATCTAAAAAACAGAGCAAGTGAATACACAAACAAGCAAAAAGCAAAAACAGACCCTTAAATACAGAGAATAGGTTGCCAGAGGGGAGAGTGTTGGGGGAATGGGCAAATGAATGAAGGGAAGTAGGAAACACAGGCCTCCAGTTATGGAATGAATAAGTCACAGGGATAAAAGGTACAGCATAGGGAATACAGTCAGTGGTATTGTAACGGCATTTTATGGTGACACATGATAAGTACACTTGTGGTGAAATAGCATAATGTACAGACTTATCAAATCACTATGTTGCACACCTGAAACAAATGTAACTTTGTATGTCAACTGCAATAAATAAATATAGATAAATAGACAAATAAATCTACCGAAAAATAATAATTAGAACATTTTGAAATAAGCAATATTATGCATTTCCTATGGTGATATAAATTTTAAGGCTTGATTCTTTAATTAAAATGTTCTGATTTGATCAATAATAGTTACATTAATATAAGGCAAGGAATGCAAATTATTGCATTCCACCTAGTTCACATCATTTTATTTTTAAAGAAAATCTTAATTTAAATGTTTCATTAAAAATGTTTAAAGAAAATCCCAGCGATAACTTCAATTTACACTCAAATAGATTATCAAAGGCTAAACATAATAGTATTTGTGGATATAAATGAATCTATATTTCCTCTTTTTGTTAATTTATTCTAAACTAAGAAACTTACACATAATTTATGAAAACTCATCTCTCTTTTCTAGTCTTTGAACAAAAATGAAGACAAGTATTAAAATCATTCAATATTTATAGTTACCATACTGATCTGGTTGAAAGAGTAATTGGAGAGGTTATGTTTTTAGTTAGATTTAAAATTATACACTTATTTATTTTTTTAAAAAATTTTTTTAACGTTTATTTATTTCTGAGACAGAGAGAGACAGAGCATGAATGGGGGAGGGACAGAGAGATGGAGACACAGAATCTGAAACAGGCTCCAGGCTGTGAGCTGTCAGCACAGAGCCTGACGTGGGGCTCGAACTCACGGACCGCGAGATCATGACCTGAGCCGAAGTCGGCCGCTTAACCGACTGAGCCACCCAGGCGCCCCTATATACTTATGTAAAACAGAAGATATAGAGAGCTGGGAGAAAAAAGATACACGATATGAAGGAAAAAGCTAAATGGCACCAAGAGGAAGCAACCAGACATGCCCTCCTATTCCCCCCTCAAAACATAACAAAAGGCAAAGCCTAATCAAAAAGTCAGTACTACGAAAAAGGTAGGGATGGCAGGGGAGAATTAGGTTAGATTTAAAAAGATATGAGGGGAAATAATTAAAAATGCAATGAGTCATCCTGGATTGGACCCAGTCTGGACAGATCAACTGCAAATAGTATTTTTCAGAAAACTGAAAAAATGGGTGTATGTGTTGGGTATTAGATCAGACAAAAATATGCTGACGTGGAAAAGTACAACAGTTAGCTTAAAAAAGCATATACCAAAATAACATGTACAATAGTATAATTTTAGTAAAGAAATCCACGTTTGTGTATGTGTGTGTGTATATATATAAAACATACAGGAAAACATCTCAAAAAACATACACTAAAAGTATTGATGGTGTCATCTCTAGGTGGTAGGAATATGGTGTTTTTACTTTCTTATTTTTTTTAACTTTCTGTAAGTATTTATGCATGTATGTACTGCTTTTGCAATGTTGAAAGTATAATCTGAGAAAAATTAATGTATATGCTTTCCTCCAAATCATTATATGAATGACATTTTAAAACTGGATTAGAATCCATAACTATACCACATCATTCATTACAGAAATGTACATATAGTAAATAAATAATATATATTTATCAGCCACCTTTCTGAAGAGCTAATTTTAGTGATGGGTGTTTTAATGTAAAGTGCCAATAGAAAAAATTAAGTAGGAGACTCACTCATCTAATAATATACAGTCATCCAAATGTGAGCACTTTATTTAATAGTAGATGACTTACAGTCAGTGGCATGTATCTGTCTCAACTGAGAAACAAAATAATCATTTTCAGATTTCCCAAAAGAACTTCAGAAAGTAACCTAACTTTAAAGCATAAAATGTCTGGGTGACAAACAATACAACCTGTAAGCTGACTTGGAGAAAAAAATACACAGACTTATGATCATACAAGTAACAGGCACATTTCCTCCACATTAATCATTTAATAATGACTTACAAAATTAAACTTGAGTTAGTATTAAAAAAATACCTACACGATCAACTTTATTTTAAAAAAATAAAATCTAGTAGAAATAATATGTGTACAAAGAATGCGTATGTATAAAATTATAGCTTCAAATATTTGAATGGAAGTTCAAATGTTAAATACAAATAGAAAAGTAAAAATACAGAAATGCAAAACAATGTACACAGAAATAACCTGATAAAAAGGTTAACGAGAGCAATAAGTAATATAAAAAAGGACAATACATTTAAAAATTACACAAAATTTATGTTTACATAGAAAGAATGCAAAGATCAAGTCTCAAGAAAAAGACATGTCCTCCTTGGCTGGAATAGTAGGAAAATATCACAGTCTTTCAAAAATAAAGATTACACTAAAACTGAAGGCAATCTAGGCAGACATGTTTGTATGAATTAACACCATGTCCCTAACCCTAATGAGATGAGACATGGGTAGCCAATCCACGACTAGTTAATCCACTGGCTTAATAATCACCAAATGCTCTCCTGGAAGTTGGACGCAAGAGTCAGATACAAAGATAGTGGGTTAAGCTGGAGGTCTTAAGAATTTGGGCAAAGTGATAAGTAAAGGAAGCTGGTCTGTAAAAGGAACAGGAACAAAAAGTAGATATCTACCTGGGAGCATGAATTTAAGAGATTATACGGTCCCTACAGGAGAGAGAAAACTCTGTTCTTATTTTTCAAGCCCTATAAGACCTAACTATATTTGTTTAATGTTGGATTCCCAAGGTCTAAATATCTTTACTTGAACCAGCCTAAGTGGGTCCTTTTTTTTTTTTTTGGGCCAACATGTAAGCCTTTACTATAACAATTTTACACTCCCATGGCTATTTTCACTCTCCACAACCAACAAAAAATTTCTAAGGTTTCAATTAGCATCTGTATGCAGGTAACTCTAAAGACCTAAAAATGCTTTTCTAAGCACTATATATGACAAGTATCAGACATATGGAAACACCTAGCACTATGAGAAGCTATCAACATAGGATATTAGTGTACTACATTAAAATTAAATAGGTAAAGTCAATAAACATCACAGTCTTTCACATAAGCAGCAGAAAGGATATAAGAATCATTAGGATAGAGAAGTTTCATTAGGAGGGCCCATACCATTTGCAGTACCTTTTTTCACTTGGCTTGATGCTTTTGAGATTCAACCATATAAGCATGTATTAATATTTTGTTCCTTTTTATTGCTGAGTAGTTTCCCATTGTTATGAATAGGGTTACAATGAACAACAAAAAAATTGTATACACGTTTCATTTCTCTTGGATAAATTACATGGAGTGGGAATGTTGAGTCATATTTAGGTAAGCATATGTTGACTTTATAAGAAAAGGCCAAACTGTTTTTTCAGGATGGCTGTATCATTTTTCATTTCTGCTTACAACACAGGAGTTCTAACTGCTCCAAGTCCTCAGGAAACACTAAGAATTATCATTTGTTGTTGTTGTTATTGTTGGTTTTAATTTAGCCATTCTAATCAGTGTGCAGTGTTATCTCACAGTGGTTTTAATTTGCTTTTCTCTGATAATAATGTTAATGACATTGAACAAGTTTACAGGTGTTGCTGGCCATTCATAGATCTGTGATGGAATGTCTCCTTTGATCCTTTTTTTTTTTCCAATTTGGTTGCTGGGTTTTTTTATTATGTAAGTTATTCATATATTACAAGACCTTTTTGAGACATAATATTGTGCAAATTAAAAAATTCACAACATTTAGATGGTAATAGGAACAGTGCTAAGAATTCTTTTAAATGTTTACTTATCTTGAGAGGGAGGAGGGGCAGCAAGAGAGGGAGAGAGGCTCTGTCAGCACAGAGCCTGACGCAGGGCTGGATCTCATGAATCTTGAGATCATAACCTGAGCTGACATCAAGAGTCAGATGCTTAACCAACTGAAACACTCAGGAGCCCCAAAACAGTGCTAAGAATTTTGATGATCTCCTTTACCATCAAGTGACAAAATAACAAAGCAGAAATATGTAAGTATTTTTGGTTGGTCCCTTCCCAGTCATACACTTTCTTGCTCTCATTCCTCCAGCTATTATATGACTATTCGATGTGTTTCTCTCAGGCACATTCTGCTTCCTAAAAATACTTCCAAATATACTCACAGCATAGGTCAGAGTCTATTTCCTCTATCATTCCCCATTACTCAGGAATGCATAATTCACAATAAGCAAGTAATACTTACTGAATGACTCAAGGTATGAACTACATTAATCAAAAAGACTTTTGTTTAGGGGCTCAGAAAAGTCAATGGGAGAGATATTTTAAATAAAATCAACAGAAAAATTAATAAAACTCACATACAAAAAAAGTGATTCTATGAAAACTTCAAATAATATTCTGAGTAAATATTACTGTTTTCAATAAACTTTATAGTACAGTAGCTTCTGACCCTGAAGACTCAATTTTAGGAATATAAGGAATGAAAAAGTAAATCAAACTGCTACTGAACACAAGAAGCAGAAGTAGGAGTTCAAAAAACATAACAGTCAAAAGTCAGTGACCTAAGCAAAATCTCAGCAAACCAAAATTGAATATTCTGTAGGATAATTTATTATAACAAACTAAGAACTCAAGGAAAAAACCCATGTTCTAAAATGCCTAGAGTTATGCTGTACAATACAGCAGACAACAGCCACCTGTGCCTGATTATATACAAATTTTAATAATTAAAATTAAAAATTCAGTTCCTCAGTGGAACTAGCCATATTTAACAACACAGATTAAAAAAACAAAAACAAAAACTTTCATCACTGCAGAAATTCTATCAGACAGTGCTGGCCTAGGTTATTCACCAGGACCAACGAAAGAGTCTAAGGGATTCTTAATCAGATTTTTTTTCTAGGAAAGAAACAGAGCATTTTACTTTAGTATTTTATTATTCTTATTCAATACTTTAAAAAAAAAAAGAACATATCATGCATATATAGACAAGTAATAGAATATAAATACTATCCCCTAGGAGGTAACAACAACATTGATTTAATCTTTATTATTCCCTTGCTATTTAAAAATAATTTTACTAAATATGTTTCCCTAAAAATATATTGTTTTGTTTTGCCTGCTTAATTTTACAGGAGGAGAACCACACTTTTTCTTTATGCCATTTGTTCTTTTCACGATTTCCACTTACTCTGAGGCTCATTCTCATCCATCTAAATAACACTGCCATTTGAGACACTACAAAGAGCCCAGGTTTTTTTTTTTTTTAATCTCTTAGAGAGAGAGAGCACACATGTTCGTGTGAGGGGGGAGGGGGTAAAGAGAAGGAGAGAGAATCCCAAGCAGGCTACATGCTGTCAGTGCAGAGCCCAACGTGGGGCTTGATCCCACAAACCATGAGATCATGACCTAAGCTGAAACCAGGGGTCAGACGCTTAACCCACTGAGTCACCCAGGTGTCCCTGGAGAGTCCAGTTTTGGTCAGAAAACCTAGACCTAAACCAATGCAATCATCTCCAATGTATCAAAGCTGTGCAAGTTACAAACATAAGGTAAAGGTTTCAAATGATTATCTATAAAACAAATGAATGTGTTCTCATACACATTTAACTGCTCATAAACTAAATGAGAATAACTTTCTTATTATGCATCAAAGACAGATCTTAGTTGCTATACACACATATATCCTTTCCGGTTTTTTTTTTTTTTTTTTTTTTTTTTTTTATTGTAGTGCAGTGGTTATCAAAGTGGTTTCCTCAACTAACAGCATCAGATCACAGGGGAACTTGTTAGAAAGACAAATCCTTTGCCCCAACCCAAATCCACTGAATCAAAAACTCTGGGGACGTGGTCAAGCTATGTTTAACAAGCCCTCTAGGTGATTCCGATGTGTGCCAAAGTTTAAGAACTTCTAGAGAAGGATCTCAACAATCAGTATATGCAAGATGTTAAACACATGTACAAACAGAAATTTCTAACAGTTAACCAATAAACTCAATTACCAAAATTGATTAGCCTTTTTTCCATTTGTTGAATTTTACAAACTTCAGCTTACTCTCAAATATTACATCAAAACAACTTAACTGGCCAAAATACAAAAAACAACAAAACTACCATCTTACCTATGTACATATACTTATAGTTTACTTTCTCTCTCTCTCCCTCAAACCCCCCCCATACACACACACACACACACACACACACACACACACACACACACACAGTTTTTATTCTGAGTGTCCAATTTTTTAATTAGTCATCTTCTAATTATGGTCTCGCTTTTTTTTAAACCATTTCCCCCATATGCACCTTGGCCAGTTGCCTTTCTTTGGCAAAATACCATCTATGTGTCCTTTTCTAATTTTTCTATTTCTAAACAGGGAGGGTTTTTTTTTTTCTTGACAACTTTTAAAGGCTCTGTATATATAAAGGCTCTCAACCCATTGTTATACATTGCAAATACTTTTTCAAATGTGTAGTTTGCCCTTATACATTTTAACTTAATTTATACAATATAAAACTCATATAGCCAGGCTATTATTACCCAGATTTAACAAATGTTAACATCATATTCATTTCAGACTTCAAAACAGAGTATTACAGGGATGGGCTAAAAGGGTGATGGGCATTAAAGGAGGGCACTTGTTGGGATGAATAATGGGTGTTATATGTAAGTGATGAATCACTAAATTCTACTCCTAAAACCATTATTAATTATATTATATTTTAACTAACTTTGATTTTTTAGCCTTAGTTTTTTCTTACTTTAAAATCAGACAAATAGTCAAATTTATTTTTCTGAAAATCTAACATATGGAAAGTTTCAAACATATGTAAAAAGATTTTAATTATTATCAATCTCTGTTCTACTTTGTTTCCTCTGTACCAGGGGTCAACAAACTTTCCATAAAGTGCCACATAGTAAATAGTTCAGGGTTTTGTAGGCCTATGGGTCTCTGTTTTCAATCACTCAATTCTGCCTTTGTATTTCAAAAGTAGCCATAAATGGTAAGTAAATGAATGAGTGTGGCTATGTTCTCATAAAACTTTATTTACTAAACAGGCTGCCAGCTAAATAACCTGTAGCGTATAGCCCCTGATCTACATCCCTCCCCACTTCCTCATTCCTGTATTATTTTGAACAACCTCCGATATAATACTTCATCTCAACTTTAAATATTGCTGTACCTCTAAAAGATAAAGGCTCTTTCTTTAAACATAATTACATTATAATTACATGAAAGAGTTAACAAAACCTTTTTAATATAAATATCCAGTGTTCAAATGTACAATCATCTCATAATTTTTAATTTTATGATCTGTTTGTCTGCATCAGGACCCAAATAAAGTCCAGGCATTTCATCTGCTTGATAGGTCTCTTAAATACCTTTTAATTTTTAGTAGCACAGCTGTAGTGCATTAAAATTGTTTCTCCCAAAAAACTTATGCCCAAGTCAACATCCAGTACCTGTGGATGTTACCTTATTTGGAAATGGGGTCTTTGCAGATATAGTTAAGGATCTCCAGATGAGACCATTCTGGATTTAGAATGGGACCTAAATCCAATGACTGGTGTCCTTATAAGAAAAAAGGGAGAGAAATTTGAGATAAGAGACATAAGGGAAAAGCCTATGTAAAGATGGAAGCAGAAACTGGAGGTATGCCGCCACAAACCAAGAAAGAGTAGGCGTGAAAAGAAGCTAGAAGAGGCAAGGAGTATACTTCCCCAGAGCCTTCAAAGGAAATGTAACTGTGCCAAAACTTTGATTTTGAACTTCTGGCCTCCAAAACTGTCAAGAAATAAATTTGTTATTTTATACCACCCAGTTTGTGGTAATTTGTTATGGAAGCCCATGAAACTAATTTACGTATCCAACAGAACTTTCTGCAATAATGTTTTACATGTGTGTGTGTGTGTGTGTGTGTGTGTGTGTGTGTGTATACATAATAAATGTTATCTATTTATACTATATATACATACTGTATGCAAAAAAATGTTATTCATGGAGGCCCATGAAACTAATTTATCTATCCAACAGAACTTTCTGCAATAATGTTGTATTTGTAACACTATATATGTAACAAATGTTATATATCTACAGTATCCAACATGGTAGCCACCGGCCACATGTGGCTGTTGAGCACTTGAAATGTGGCTAGTGCAAATGAGAACTTCAATTTTTATTTTTATTTAATTTTAATTATTTAAAATTTCAAAATGTGTCCCTTCATGTTTTTTTTTCTTTGAGATTTTTACAGGGGAGAGGGAAGAAACTGATAAGCTGTTCTGTAAAGTTTCCCAAAGTCTAGGATTTTTCTGATTATATCTACTTGCTGGTATTTAACATTTTCCTCTTCTGTATTTTCTATAAGTTAGTGGTTGAATTTAGATGTTTTATCAGATTGAGTTCAATTCTTTTTTTTCTGGGAGGTGGTGAGCAAGATTACTCCAAGGAAGTATTTTGTTTTATATCAGAAGGCAAATGCTGTGGCTGTTTTTCTCCAGTGTTAGTACCCAAGATGTTCAATTACATTCATCAATTTATTAGAGCTTACAAAATGGTGATACTCTAATTTTGTTAGAATAGTTCTATAAAATAAACTTTCCCAAATGTTAGAATAGTTCTATAAAAAACATTTAAAAAAATCTTATAAAAGTAGATTAATGGTTACCTAGGCCTGGGGCAGAATAGGTAATGGGCAGTAGATTGTTCCCAAATGTTAGAATAGTTCTATAAAAATAAACTTTTCATCTACTGTTATCACTGACCAAAGGTACAGTTCTTATAGGAGAGACAAGTTAAAACACTCAAATCTTTCCATTTTCCAAATTAAAAAAAAAAAAAAAAGGTTTATTAGCATCCTTCACCAAAATGACCAGTAAATTTTTAAAAGTCACTATGAACTCATGTACTTAAACATATATGACATGTCTTAATCCATTGTAGGTACTATCCTTATTAAAGCTCAAATTTTCCCATTTTTAGCCAGTATGAAGCTATTCAGATTGGACCCTGAGTCTTTAAGTTGACAAGACTCTATAGTCTTTGACACTTCCCTATTATACAGTATGACAAGATGTTTCAGGCTTATTTTGTACATTTCCTGCCTCAAATAGGAAACTGGCCATTTTCCTTAAATATCTGATTACTTTTAATAATAAATTAATGGGTAGAGACTTCATTTAAATGCAAAAAAAATATTTTTTACACTGAATTCTAAACTTATATTAAAATTATTATTTACAATTGGCTGTGTGTCAGGTATCTGCCATAAATGCTTAGAACTGTCTGATATTAAATAGTAATAATCAAAAAGCCAGCTTTTTGTTACCACCATTTTATTTTTTAACATTATCACACAGGTTGTAGAGAAAGACAGATTAAATAATTGAAGTTTTTTAGGATGGAATCTAATAATTTGAAATCACAAAAAGTAAATTACTACATAATTTATTGACAATAATTAAACTACCTACAGTTCACACATTTTTTTTCCTCACAGTATAGGACTATGATTATATAAAATCCACATGTACGCTTGTATTGCTGGAGGCAAATCTTCAGGGTAAATTGCCAGAAGCACAATTGCTGGGTCAAAAAGTAAATGCAAATGTAGTTTTGTTAGATATTGCCAAAGTCCCTTTTATTTTCTTATACCAATTTGCATTCTCACCAGCAATGCACAGGAATGAGTCACAGACACTTTAGTTATGTGGAAAAAACTTATTAGTCACTACACACAGGTAACTCACTTCTTTTAGAACTTCACTGAGATATAATTTACACACCACACAATGCACATATTTAAAGTGTACAATTCAATACTTATTAATATATTTACAGATGTACAACCACCAAATCACCACTATCAAATTTTAGAACATTTTCATCACATAATACCTTCAAGAAATCAATATCCATTCAGTCACTCTCTTTTTCTCCTCCTATCTACTGCCCATTACCTGTTCTGCCCCAGGCCTAGGTAACCATTAATCTACTTTTATAAGATTTTTTTTAATGTTTTTTATTTATTTTGAGGGATGGAGATAGAGAGAGAGAGAGAGAATGGGGGAGGAGGAGAGAGAGAAAATCACAAGCAGGTTCTGCACTGTCAGCACAGAGCCCGACTCAGGGCTCGAACTCCCGAACCATGAGATCACGACCTGAGCTGAGATCAATAGTCGGATGCCTAACCAACTGAGCCACCCAGGCACCCCATCCATTAATCTACTTTCTATCTTTACAGATTTTTCTATTCTGGACATTTCATATAAAGGAATCATATTATTATATGTGCATGCATATGTTATTATATGTGAAGTTTTTGTGAATGGTTTCTTTCACTTACCATGTTTTCAAGGTTCATCTACGTTGTAGCATGTATCAGTACTCTTATTTCTTTTATGGTCGAATAATACTCCATTGTGTGGATATACAACACTATACATTGATTAGGTGACAGACCTTTGGCTTGTTTTGTGGCTATTATAAATAATGCTGCTAAACACTCATATACAAGTATTTAAGTGGGCATGTTCTCAACTCTCCTGGGTATTTACTTAGGAGTGGAATTGTTGGGTCATATGGTAACTCTATAATTAGAGAAATCATGCTGTTTTCCAAAGCAGTGTGCACCATTTTACACTGCCACCAACAGCATAATTCATTTTTAAGCTTGACTTATATTATTATAAATTGTCACATCACCTTCTATTCTAGCTCTAATAACAAGAACAAAATAACTCTGAATATGATGACATATAATCAGGGCCATGTTGAGTTCAGATTAGTTAACTTTCCTTGTGGCATCATTAATCTAAATATTAATCAGCAATGCATATACATAAGACTGCAAAATGTGATGGTTATGAATTAATGTGGAAAGTTTGTATTTATATAGGACATAATAGTTTCCATTCATTCTAAGTATTCTTTTTGATATATTCCACAGATTAAATGTCCCCAAAACATTTCTCACACAATGCCTGTCTTACACAAACCACAGTTAATAAGGATTATTGTTATTTAATTATTGAAATAATTTCGGTCTTTCCAATCACCTGACCTTGCCCTCACATGCCTTGAGCCAGAAGACTATCACTTGCTATGGAAGGAATAGAACAAGGGAGAGTTAGTAAATACTCAGTTTCCTATAATCACAAACAGAATTCCCATGTTGTAGTCCTGCTGTCTTGGAAAAGGTTTGTATTCCTTAACAGATGCCTTTGGCCTCTCAAAAGCCAGTCTTGGTGGAAAAGACCATAAAGTTTTCAGTAAGGTAGGCCCAAAATGGGAAGAAAAGGGATGGGAATTCCCACCTCTTTCTGATCTCGGAGATCTGTGGGAAGAAAAGAAGGGATCAAAGTAGCTCAGATAATAAACTCTTCTCCTCTTCCCTAGCCCTGTTCTTCTAGAAAGAAGCCATTTCTTGAGCTGTTCTGTACCAACCTGGCGTATAGTCATATCAAAATCCCAGTCTGCACTACTATCAACAAAGTATGAAAATACTTCTTACCTCACAGCTAACGGAGTATTTGTACTTTTAAATTTTTACCAATCTCAAGTGAAAACTGGCATGTCAGTGTAAATTTTAACTTGGACTTCTCTTATTATAAGTGAGAGTGAATATATTTTCAAATGTTTCAAGAAAATTTTTATAGCTTTTTGTGAAAACTGTCCAAATCTTCTGCCTAATACGTCTCTTTCAATTTGGTCTTTTCTTTTCACCCTCTATTTTTAAAGCTTTTTTACATAGGAGGGATTATTAGCCTTTTATCAGTGATAGATAATGCAAATATTTTCTTCCAATTTTATATCTAATGACTCTGTTATTAGTAGGTGTGATCTTTTTGTGTTTTTTTTTTTTTTTTGCCATACAAAAGTCTTCTTTTATATTTTAACTGAGTCAAATTTATCGTCTTTCCTTTTATTGCAACTGGATTTTGAGTCACAGAGAAAACTTCCTTATACCCAGGTTACAGAAGAATTCATTCATGTTCTGTTTGATAGTTTCATTCTTACACTGAGATCTCTAATCCATTTGCAGTCTATTTTTCTGTGTGATATGAAGCATGAATTTAATTTTATCTTTTTTTCCAAATGGCTAACCATTTAGAGGGTGCCAGATTTATCATGTGCCAAATTTCCATATGTTCTTGTGTCTCTATCTCAATGTTCCTATTCTATTACACTGTTCTGTTTGCATGATGTTAAACAAAATTCTAACCTGCAAAATGAGACAGATTAGTTGTAGTTTAAGATCCCTTCCACTGTATATCTAACTCTTAAAAAGAAACTTATACCACACTCATAGTCACCATTAAGTGACCGTGCTAAAACTAACTGGTCTAATGACATAAAATTGGTAACAATTAGTTATATAAATAAGATAAGTCACGTTAGAATGTGATTTACAGATATGACCTTAAAATTTTTGCCCATCAATTAATAACGAAACCAGACAGATACTGACTTAGCATGAAGGACAAAATTACTTAATTAAATTCATTTCAACAGTTTTCTTTTTTTTTTTTTTAATTTTTTTTTTCAACGTTTTTTATTTATTTTTGGGACAGAGAGAGACAGAGCATGAAAGGGGGAGGGGCAGAGAGAGAGGGAGACACAGAATCGGAAACAGGCTCCAGGCTCCGAGCCATCAGCCCAGAGCCTGACGCGGGGCTCGAACTCACGGACGGCGAGATCGTGACCTGGCTGAAGTCGGACGCTTAACCGACTGCGCCACCCAGGCGCCCCTCAACAGTTTTCTTAACACTAAGTAGAAACATTTTAGAGCTCTTCCACACCTTTCAATATCAACTTTATCATGATATTCACAGGCTTATTATTAGATTTAATAGAAGCCCATGTAGAGCGAAAGGAATAAAGACTATAACAGTATGTCACTTCTGTATTTCTGAAATACGAATCACACTGATAATCTAATACATTTCACTTTCTCTCCTGCTACCACAAGCTGTCCTTGCTCTTGGCTAAGCCTATTCCCTCCACCTGTGCACTTGATCTATCCTCCTCTCAGCTCACACAATTCTCCCTCTCCCTCCTGTATCCTCAGTTCTTTTCCTACTAATTCACTTCCATGATCCTATAACATACTATATTAACTCTCAATCTTAAAAAAGATAAAAAATTAAAAGCTACTTCTGACCCACTTAGCTCTCCCCATCACCGGAGCTACAACCCCTTTCCCATCTTTCCCACAAGAGCAAAATTCTGGGATAAAGAGCCTATACTTGCTGTCTCTAATTTCTTCACTTCTACTGTACCCAACTTCTTCCCACTAGTCTCTTTTTCCCTCCACTCTACCACAAGTGCTCCTTTCAAAGTCACCAATGACCTCCAAATTATTAAATCAAATGGTCAATTCCTAATCTTCATTTTCATTGTCTTATCAGCAGCACTTAATACTGTTAGCAGCTCCTCTTCCTTAAAACGCTCTCTTCATTTGTCTTCCATGATACCACACTTGCCTTGCTTTCCTACTGTATTTCTGCACATGCCTTCAAGTCTCTCTTGCTCATCCCCTCAACCCCTAAATGTTGGAGTGCATACACAGTCTTTTGATCTCTTCTTCATGTACATTCACTCTGATGCCATAACTTTAAATTTCATATACTCAGATAACCCCAAGTGGATACCTCCAGCATCCCAGACCAGAATATCCAATTACCTCTAATATCTCCAACTGGATGTCTAATAGGTATTTAACATGTCTAAAAGTGGATTCCCAATCCTTTTTCTAAAAAAATGAACCAGGCTGCTTACAGAGCAAACTGAAGATGATGCCAGAGGACTTGGATCTCAGTTAAAGGACAGCATTCCAGTTACTGAACTTTTAGTAAGTGGACCTTTTGAAAGTCATGATCTCCTTCAAAAAGGTTTTCCTCGTATAAAAAATGATTTTGTTCAGCTATCCTCTTGAATTATCAGAGAAAAATTTCCAGCTCAAATAAGATTAAATGACTTTTTCCACACTGAGACACATCCAGGGCCTATGTGCTCCACTAGAATTACAAATGGAGGGGTGCCTGGTTGGCTCAGTTGGGGGAGCATGCGACTCTTGATATTGGGGTAATGAGTTCAAGCCCCACGTGGGGTGTAGAGATTACTTACATGCATACATACATACATACATACAAATGGAATTCAAAGCAGTGTAGCAGGTTTAGCATCTTTCAGTTCTTCCAAGCTCTAACCTTTCACTGGATATTTTGAGGGGTAATGATGAGACTAATGGATTTGAAGATATTCTTAATGACCTGTCACAAAGTAAACTAATGGGAGAACTACACTTGATGGTGAAATACAAACTCGGTTTATTGTAATCAATTGTGCTGTCATTGAAAATAGAGGGGCTGCATCTGGTTTACAGTAAGCTTTATACTGGGGTGCCTGGGTGGCTCAGTAAGTTAAGTGTTCAACTTCAGCTCAGGTCATGATCTTGCAGTCCATGGGTTTGAGCGCCACATCGGGCTCTGTGCTGACAGCTTGGAGCCTGAAGCCTGCTTTGGATTCTGACTCTCCTCTCTCTGCCCCTCCCCTGCTTGGACTCTGTCTCTCTCAAAAATAAAAAAACATTAAAAAAAATATATATAGTCAGCTTTTTACTATAATTTGATGTACAAAACATTAAAAGTACTGACACATAAGAATTTTTGCCAACATAATACATGTGATCATTTGAAATTATGTGGGTTGTTGGGTAATGGCCATGTGACAAAACACTAAAGAGGGATGACTTAAAAACTCTCAATTTATATGAAAACAATGTTTCTAAAGAATATTTTAAAATGGTCCTCAGGTGCCAATCCAACCTATTTTCTCGGTATTCCATAAATTTACTTTTGAAGAACCATTAACTGCATCTGAATCTGCAACCTTCCTAAGTAGCATCCTACAGAGTAAACATGTGTAATTGACTTCAGTGGCAACACTTCAAAGTAAGTACAAAATAAGATAGTTATATTTTACCTTGTTTCAGTATAGCCTATTAATACTTGCAAGAATAATAGTGGGCTTTATTGATGCTATTTTAGAATTGTAGCTATTCTTTGATTCTTTCAGGTTGAAAAGCATAGTAAGTTAAAAGGTTTTGATTTTCGTCTTGTCTTTAAAGTGAAAAATTAAGCAACCAGCATATGTTGATTTAAAAAAACATGAACTTACTCCCTCTTTAGTCTTCTCCAATCTCGAGTAACTATTCTTTCTGTTGCATCAATTCTACTTCATTATATATCTCAAATTTAACCACATGCTCTATAGCCTCCTAACTGGTCTCTCCTTTCTACCCTATTTTCTACACAGCAACCAGGGTGATCCTCTTAAATTAAATGAGATGTCATTCCCTCCAATGGCTTCCCACTTCACTCAGAGTAAAAGCCAAAACCAGGCTGCAGCACTTCCAAATGGCTATTTGTTTCAATGTGACTGAAAGCAATCTAATTCCTCCTAGGTTAGTGTTCTAGAAGTAATGTTATGAATAGATCCAAAATAAAACAATGGAAGCCAGCTTTTTCAACTATTTCTAATTAAACCCAATCCAAAGATAGGGATCAAAATTATTTTTTTTCAATTTATCCATTTATTTAAATAATCTCTACACCCAACATGGGGCTCAAAGTCACGACCCCAAGATCAAGAGTCTCATGCTCTTCCAACTAAGCCAGCTAGGTACCCCAGTGGGGATCAAAATTATATTTTCATTTAGTAATCATTGAGTAGCTCAAAAAATTGCTATTTTTTTAATCTAGCTAAAAAAGAAATTCCTCCACTTAAGTAGCTTAATATGAAACAACACTCACACATTTTTAGCAATTCCACTATAGTTACTGTGTTCAAGTTTCCTCGGTAAGAAGTACAAGAATGGATAGACTATCTGCCCTGATACTTGATCTTTTTTCATTACGTGAGGCTGAGCTGAAAAACCTGCAGTAGTGGCCCCCCCCAACCCATCCTCGGTAATGAACATCCTCTCTCCTTTTATGAACTTATTTTGAACTCAGGACAAATCCTGATCAGTTGGTTCCCCACTTCCTCTCTCGTGAACGTGGCCCACTCCTTTATACATAAAATTCAGCAAAAAGCCAAGAGTGCCATAGTGAGGAAAGAGGCAAATCTGGGCCTTGGCAGACAAAGGTCTATCTCTTCCTCACTCAGTGAACCAGACAGACTGACAAATACAGAAGAATGAAAGAAAGCCAGAGTCTTAAAAAGATTCATACAATAGCCACAAATTATATTAGTAAACTATGTTTCATCTAGTACCAAAGATTATCCTTGACAAGTATTTCTAAACTGACCAATTGAATCTCTACTGTCAATAACCAAAAGTGATGGTTTAATTTACAAAAACGCCTCTTCACACCAGAACAACCTACAAGGTATTTAAGAGAATGTTCCTTAATCAGGACATATTAGAATTTAATGGAGTAGTCACTATCAATAATTATAAATCCAAATCAACTTAATTGTTATTTGTTATTTATTAAGTACTTGATATACCTTTAACTCACAATTGGTTGACATTTAAGTTCACGTTCCAATACATTTAGTATATATAAACTATTTACTATGATGTTTTCTCAACTAAATTTTGCTACTATATGAAAGAAAAAAGTTTAAAAATTGTTTTTAACATCAAAGTCATATGAAGGAGAAATGACAATAGTCTATATAGTCTATATATCTCATAGCCACACATCAAGTGACTGCAATCAACCATATCCAGAGGCAAACAGAGAAATAAGCTAGGAAAAAAGTTCAAATAAAGCTCATACACTCTTCCCCACAAGAAAAGTAAAAATCATTCCCTGGCTTATTTTCTTATACCAAGAGAGTCTCTTGATTTTAACAAGACTTACCCTACCACATTAGCAGGTTAGATTATAGAACTAAATAAACACTGTGCAGCATAATAAAAGCCAAAAATTGGTCAGTCTTGCTAAAAATTGACAAGCTAAGAAATTACTACAGGTAATAAGGAAATAAAAAATAAAAATGCTATGTATATACACACAGAGAAATTAGAAAAGATCACATAGAACCAAACAATTTTATCAATCTTCATCATAATAAATACTCCTATATTAAAGAAAAACAAATATTCATGACTATAACCCTGGCAGAGCTGGATACCTGGTAAGCTTTAAAATAACAGTAAAATTCACAATAAATTTTTACATTTTTTTAATGTTTATTTATTTTTGACAGAGAGAGAGAGCATAAGCGGGGGGCGGGGGGGGGGGGGGGGGGGGGGGGGGGGGGGGGTGGTGTGCAGAGAGAGAGAGAGAGAGACACAGAATCCAAAGCAGGCTCCAGGCTGAGCTGTCAGCACAGAGCCCATCGCGGGGCTCAAACTCACAGACTGCGAGATCATGACCTGAGCCGAAGTCGAACGCTCAAATGACTGAGCCACCCAGGCACCCCTTCACGATACATTTTATAAAGATTTTAATCAAAAATGACCAAAACAAAGTGATGCCTCGTCAAGAAAATTCACCCAAATATAACTTATACTGTCAGAAACAGTGAAGAATACGTAAATTTTCAACTGTCAAATCATTTTTCATAACAGCTAATTGCAAGACCTTCTTTACTCCACTTGTATTAAGGGAATAATAACTACCTCGTGAATGGGGATTATCCCTAAAGTTTTATCTGACACAAAAGACCCTAGCACTTCCCTAGGGCCCTAGGCATTTCCCCTAGACCTGCTCAGTAAACAAAAGCCTCAAAAGCTAAATGTGAATTTTCAGCTTAATTATGTGTTGTAGATATTTCTCTAATGAATAATTACTTTTAAAAATAAAGGATTGGGGCGCTTGTATGGCTCAGTTGGTTGAGAGTCCAACTCTCGATTTTGGATCAGGTCATGATCTCAAAGTTGTGAGATCAAGCTCCAAGTGGGCTCCACTCTGGGCATGGAGCCTGCTTAGGATTCTCTCTTTCCCTCTCCCACTCCCATGCACGCACTATCTTTCTTGGAAGGCAGGGAGGGAGGAAGGGGAAGGAGAAAGAGAGGGAGAGAAGGAAGGAAGGAAAGAGGGAAGAAAGGGAAGTAAAGGGAAAAGAAGGGAGTGAAGGGAAAAGAAGGGAAGGGAAGGGAAGGAAGAAAGGAAGGAGAGAAGGAAAGAAGGAAGGAAGAATGTAGTTTAATATTTCTAGGTATAAAATGCATGCAAATAACTAATGGATTCTTTTTCAGATGGGGTAATAAAATAATCTTAAGATATATGATTCAGCAGCGATTTTACCTTCCTCTTCTTTCTTAAATTAGAGAGAGAAAATCTTTTTACAGTGTCTGTAATACTAAATGTTGTCCTTTTCAACTAGTCTAAAAAGCAGGAACTGTATTTTACATATGCAGACAGTAGTAGTGCTCAAAATGGGGTTATCATTTTGATAGCTTCTAAGAGATTAAAGTGGCAAAATTTCTACCTGGTCCCTGTAACGTCTTTCCTTAAAAGTTTTACTAGATTTTATTTCTTGGAAAAAGAAATAATAGAAGAGAATAATGAAAGTAACACATGGAAAAATTCACAAAAGTCATCCACATGAGGAAACTGAGTATAATATAGAAATGACATACACATCCCATTTTCAAATGCGATTCCACGTAAGAATTAAGCCCTAGTGCCCTAAAATCATTCACTGTACATACTGAATTAACTTCTCTCCTAGGCATCTAGAATGATGCAAGTTATAAATCATTCTTAGGAGGAATGGGAAAACAGTCATCCAAATCATTTTCTGGGTTGATCAGTTCATATAAAGAATTATGCTTGGGAAAAAAATCTATACAAATTATTATTTGCCCTGGTATCAAGCAGTAAAAACAACACAGTATCTTCAATATAGCACAATGTCCACAGAGACTATATATACAGCTTATTAAAAAGCTAAATAATCTATTACCTGAATATGATATTTCAAATTAAAACCACTAGTAAACTAGTTTTTACTAGGTCCTGACCATGTGTCTGGTCTTTTATTAAAAGGCACATAAGTACAGGACAAAATTCCTAGCAACAAAAAGATTAAGAAAGTAAATCCAGCACACAACACAAAGCCCATCAACCAAAAAAACATATAAAATCATATTAAGCTCTCAATGATTCAATATGTAAATTTTAATGAAGAGTTGGGGAAGGAAAAGATTCCTGGAGGTTACATAGTAATCAGGGAAAGCTTAATAACAAAGGTGAAACCTGAGAATGAAATTCTGAAATGAGTACTGTTCAGGAAGGCAGAGAAATGAGAAGGCACACCATGCAGGAGGCACAACCTGAGTGAGAAGCAGACAAGATTAGCCACAAGAGCAAAACCATGAGGAAGGTTGAGATTCAGGGTGTACAACAGAGAGAGAAAGTTGGTTACATAAAATAAGGTTCTTCAGAACAGTAGGCACATCATGGAGTTTGAGGATTAATTTTTGTGTTTTACTAGTTTTTAAACAAGACCAAATTCTGAACCAAGTAATTTGTAAAGATTTTTATCTACTCTGCTTTTAATATCAAAACACATTAATAGCAGAATGCATTATACCACTGATTTTACCAAAAACTGAGACAATCGTAGGCTAGTCAAAATACCCCACAGCACATGCTTGGAAACTTATGTTCTTGAAACAAAATGCATGTGAAAATAAAATCTCATATAAATATTTGTTTGCTGCAAGGATAGCATTGAGGGGGAAATTCAAAATATATTTGCCTTCAAGTTAAAGCTAAAAACTAAATGCTTATTTTCCTTGTGCTGGCCTACAGTTGCATGCTTACTGCTGACTGGATCCCTTCCTATCAACACACCCAGCATTTCAAAAGACCCAACCACTCTGCCAAGATTTCCGCCTTGAAAGAGCCTTTGTTGCTATGGCAATCTCATGTTCTCGGGGAACCAAGTTAGCAGCACCCTAAGATACATGTATGAACAACGTTCAAACTCAGCCTGTTTCCTCCTCCACGCACAGAGAATATCCTGTGTCACAACCGTAACAATTTTTACTTGCCGTCATACAAAGTATCAATAGTATCTGCCAGTTCATGGAGAACCAGAGTTACTTCAGATAAATAGTTGCACCCAAAGTGAAAGAATGTGGGTGGGAACTTCTTTTCATATTATAAAGCAGATGTCCTAATGTTATGAAAGCCAATTAAATAAAACCCTGAGTCCAACTCAAATCTGACCAAAGATTTCTCCCTTTTCAAATATCTCAAAACACTTTCCTAAAAAAATACACACACACACACACACACACACACACACACACACACACACACACACACATATATATATATATAGGCATGATACCTTGGTTAAGAATATCCCCTGCCCTGGACCACCTGGATGGCTCAGTAGGATAAGCTTGGGTCCAACTCTTGATTTCAGCTCAGGTCATGCTCTGATGATTCACAGGACGGATCCTGTGTTGGGCTCTGTGCTGAGAGCGTGGAGCCTGCTTGGGATTCTCCCTCTCCCCAACTAGTGCTTGCTCGCTCTCTCTCTCTCTCTCTGTCTCAAAATAAATACTTAAAAAAAAAAAAAAAAAAAAAAAAAAGAATGTCCCCTACGCTGACTGAAGATTTAACACCTTATTTCAACCAACAAAGCTAAATTCTGCCTAGAATTATATCTTTCCTTAGAAAGAAAGAGTAGAGGCTCTGAAAGGTAGAGGCTGTAAAGTACACTCTGTCAAAATTTCATAAAGAATATACTTGCTAATAAATGGCACAAGTGAAAAACCACAGCCAGAGTTCAAATATATGGTTCCATATATAAAACACTTCTGACCTAAATAAATGGGTTTTTTTAATCTCTACTCAACTTATTCTGCCCACATTCCCAAATCAATTAAGCTGTGTTTTCTATGCTCAAGCAGCTCTCAAGTTAACAGCAAATACCATGACAATAAAATCCAAACATCAAGTACTGAAAAAGTGCAATGAAAGCAATGACCTGCTAAGATTCTGAAAATAACTTTGAGAACTATATGTGTTCCTAGGAAATAAAAGTCAGAGTAAAGAGTATCTAAATGTTGAATTCATATTTTGCAATTGATTTTCATTACAACATCAGAAAATTATGCTATAGGGGGTAAAAAAATGGCCTTGACACATCAATATAAATTAAATCTGCTCCAAAGACACATTCACTTCAAGGAAAGCTCATTTTTCCCAATATGCAGGCTATGAGCACTGAATTCTTCTATAAAAGTTTGTCAGTCCAGACATAAGCTCATGGAATTATTTAAATGCACACACATTAATGAATGCAGTTCACTTCCAGTTCATTAAGGGTTCTGAACTCCTGAAAGTCAAGCTGTTCATGTTATCATTTGGTGGAATTCCAGAGCTGAATGAGAGGTAAAGATGTCTCAAAAGTTCCAAATTTTCTATCAGAAAATAATTTGAGAAATCAAGTAACAATAATCTCTATTTTTGCAAAACCAAGGTACAAGTAGGTTACAGTATAACTGGAAAAATTTTCTGTTTGATATCGTGGTTTTTGTTTTGACAAAATTACATTCTAGTTTCTCTCTTCATGTTTCTGTGTTCTTTTCCTTAATATGGATAGAAATGTCAATTGCTTCCAATGCCAATGAAGGCACCTTCTTTCTTTAAAGGAAAATGTCTAACATGAGTTAAAGGTCGTGACTCAAAAGACTAAAGGCTACCTAGAATAAAAAAAGTAGAGGGGCTCCTGGGTGGCTCTGTTGGTTAAGCGCCAATTTAGGCTCAGGTCATGATCTCATGGTTTGTGAGTTCGAGCCCCGTAATGGACTCTGTGCTGATAGCTCGGGGCCTGGAACCTGCTTCGGATTCTGTGTCTCACTCTCTGCCCCTCCTCTGCTCGTGCTCTGTCTTTGTCTCTCAAAAATAAATAAGCATTAAAAAAATTTAAAGAAAGTAGAAATAGACCTTTTATCCAACACAGGAATCTGGAGTGGAGTTTAAGCCACAATGTCAAGCATTTTGCAAAGCAGCATTAACAAAGACCAAACCCATTACCCCTCAGATGTGCAAATCAAATCATTTTCACACCTTAGAAAATAGTAAAAAGAAACTGGCACTTTAAAAGCAGCTAAAAACTACTAGATGATGGCTTTCAAAGTCTTTTGTTTTTATTGTTGTTGTTGTATTTTTTTAACCACAATCCTCTGTTAAATACATTTTATATTACCACCTCATGTACATAAATGTATATTTATATAACTAAAATTTTATGAAAACAATCCTCTACGTACATGTGATGCATTCTCATAGCTTTTGTCTGTTGCATTTATCATGATGTGTGTGATCCACACACAACTCACTAATGGGTAATAACCTGCAGTTTGAAAATAATGGAAAGTAGAAATTAACTATTACTAACACAATGCCTCAAGAACAGTTTTCACAAGCATTCATTCCTCAAATATTAATATTACATGAGTAATACTATGCATTTGACTATAATATGCTCTATGTTATAAGATCTTAAGACTGCTTATACAAATAGAACCACACAGTCTTGTTCTCTAGTGGTCTTAATTTTAACAATAAGATTAGATACACAAGGGGAAAAAGGTATGTTAACCTATTTATTCATTATTTTTTCTAACATGTGTACAAAAAGTTTATATTTGTATTACAATTACTAGCATAAGACGCATAGTCTCCCTTCTTAGATATATGGAGCTATACTAATCATATCCAATACGTCTTTCTTATCCTCAAAGCACTTGGCACAGTACCTTGCCTCAAACTGGCACTTATTTACTGAACTAATGGTTTCATCTAATCTTAAAAGAATAGTTTATATCTCAAAAAATTAGGATAAGGCACAATAAAATAGCTTTGGGTTTAACAAAAGGACTTTTGGATACAACTATCAAAATACCTCAATATCAATCAAATCAAATCTCTAGAAGCCTAAATTTTGCTCCATGCATTTGCAAGACTTTTGAATTACTTAAAATAGAATTTTATTGTAAAAATGATTCAAATCAGATTCCACAATCCAGTTATCATTAATAAAATCCTTATTTAAAAAATACACAAGTAGCTAGTAAATTTTAATTTAATCATTTCTTTTCTAAAACAAGTGAATACATCCAACTCAAATTCTCTTGCAAACAAGTCAGAATGCAAATAAATTACATATTTAACAAATGCTTTTTCAAGCTTTACAATCCAGAGATAGTGATTTTACTGGTAAAAGAGATACACACTAGATTTTAGAGCAGCTATTTATTTTCATTATTCAGATTAATCCTGTCACTTCAAAAAACTGAATGATGATTTTGCTATTTTTTTTTTGAAGTTTATTTATTTTGAGAGAGACAGAAATAGAGAAAGTGAGCAAGCAGGGGACGCGGAAAGAAGGAGAGAATCCTAAGCAGGCTCCACACAGTCAGCCCAGTGCCCAAAAAGGGCCTCAATGCCATGAACCATGAGATGATGACCTTAGCCGAAATCAACAGCCGAATGCTTAATCGACTGAGCCACCCAGGTGCCCCTCACAATTTCTTTTTAAGACCAAAGTTAAATGAAACAGATGGTCTATGAACTTCATCTAATTCAGTATTTACTTGTATCATCACCAAAACATGACCTATTTTTAAACAATTTTATTGTGATAAACAACAAATATAAAAATTTTAATAATGCAGGTATATCATACCTGAAGGTAAAATTTTTTCTCAACAATTAAGTAGACTGAATAGCCAAGTCAAAACAAGAAACTTAAATATTGATTAAACTGTCCCCTATTTCTCAATTTACAATACATTAGACTCTGGGGGAAAAAAATGGTCTCCTACGTGTGGAAGGTGTTTCTCCTATAAAAACTGGATTCTTGGGGCACCTGGCTGGGTCAGTCAGTTAAGCATCTGACTTCAGTTCAGGTCATGATCTCACGGTCTGTGAGTTTGAGTCCCCATGTTGGGCTCTGTGCTGACAGCTCAAGCCTGGAGCCTGCTTCAGATTCTGTGTCTCCTCTCTCTGCCCCTCCCAAGCATGTGTGCGCTCTCTCTCTCTCAAAAATAAACATTTAAAAAATTAAAAAAAAAACCTGGATCTTGTTTCCATTTTTCATGAAGCTAGGTGGTTAACTTTCATAGGTCTTTAAAAGTTTGCAGCAAACCATCAGACACTTTGCTCTTTACATGGAATAGTTCTAACAGTCACTAGGGAAAAGAAAGAACTATTACTCCGCTGGATTGATTGTAAGGCAGCTCAGTTGTGCCATCCTACCTTGTAGAATGATTAGAAATCTAGTTAAAGTTTTCAGAATATAAGTTCACTCTATTTTAAGGTGTTGTAGCCTCTCTATGAAAACAATGGATACTCACAGCCTACTACATTTGCAGCACAAATTAGTCTTTCATCCATGTATCACAGACAGAATGCCAGGCTCATAGTAAGTACTCAAATATTTTCTGAGTGAAAATGTATTTTAACATCCACTACATGCCAAGCACTGTCTTAGACCTGGGAATATAAAGGACACAGAACATTATCAATTAGAATCCTACTTGCCATAAGAAATTAACCAAAATTCAAAGTAAGACATGACCCAATAAGCCAGAGTTTTCTCACTCTGCTACAGGAAGGCAATGTAATATAGTTAAAAAAATCTCTGAAGTTGAAACCTATTCCCAGTTTCACAACCCAGTAGATAAGTAATACAAACTTGGTAACAATATTAATTTTTTTTTCAACGTTTTTTTATTTATTTTTGGGACAGAGAGAGACATAGCATGAACGGGGGAGGGGCAGAGAGAGAGGGAGACACAGAATCGGAAACAGGCTCCAGGCTCCGAGCCACCAGCCCAGAGCCCGACGCGGGGCTCAAACTCACGGACCGCGAGATCGTGACCTGGCTGAAGTCGGACGCTTAACCGACTGCGCCACCCAGGCGCCCCGGTAACAATATTAAAAAGCTGGATTCCTGGGGTGCCTGGACAGCTCAGTCCATTGGGCCTCCAACTCTTGATTTCAGCCCAGGTCATAATCTCCCAGTTCACGAGTTCAAGCCCCACATCAGGCTCTGTGCCAATGGAGTGGGGCCTGCTTGAGATTTTCTCTCTCCCTCTCTCTCTGCCCCTCTCCTGCTTTCTCTCTCTCTCTCTCTCTCTCTCTCTCAAAATAGAGAAATAAAAAACTTTTAAAGAAAAAGCTAGATTTTTATGTGTAAACAGAAATACATAAGCCTAAATTAAACATAAATTCGATTATGTTTATGCTAAAAAAACCTAACTGCAGTTTTTATGTGAGCTTTTAACATATATATGAGCCCACTACATACAATACATGGCCTAGCATAGCATAGTCCAACAGAACTTTCTACAATGATGGAAATGTTCTATATTTGCACTGTCCAATATGGTAGCCACTAAATACATGTGGCTATTAGGCACTTAGAATATGGCTAGGCCAAGTGTGGACCTTAATTTTTTTTTTTTTAATAATTTAAAGAGACAATATATACTAAGACAGTCTCTTCAAAAAAGGATGCTGGAAAATCTGGATAGCTACACACAAAAGAATGAAATTGGACCACTTTCTTACATCACACAAAAAAAGTAAACTCAAAAGAACTAAAGACCTAAATTTAAGGATCTGAAACCACAAAACTCTTAAAAGAAAATAGAGGCAATAACTCTTGGATGATGGCATTAGTAATATTTTCCTGCATATGTCTCCTTGCAAGGGAATAAAAAACAAAAATAAACAATAGGGACTATATCACACTTTGCACAGCAAAGGAAACCATCAACAAAATAAAAAGGCAATCTACTGAATGTAAGTAGATATTTGCAAATGTACATCCAATAAGGGGAGTATCTAAAATATATAAAGGACTCACACAATATCCAAAAAATAAATAATCCAATTAAATAATGGGCAGAGGACCTAAATTCACATTTTGCCAAAGAAGATGTACAGATGGCCAACAGACCTATGAAAAGATGCTCAACATCACTAATCATCAGGGAAATGCAAATCAAAACCACAATGACATATCACCTCACACTAGTCAGAATGACTAGTATCAAAAAGATGAGAAATAACAATGTTGGCAAGGATGTGGAAAAAAGGGAATACGAGTGTACTGTTAAACTGGTGCAGCCACTGTGGACAAGAGTATGGAGGTTCTTCTAAAACTTAAAAATAGAACATACAACCCACTAGTTCCACTTCTGGATATTTGAAGAAAAAACACTAATTCAAAAAGATATGTGCATTCCTATGTTTATTGTAGCACTATTTACAACAGCCACACTATGGAAGCAATCTGTATCTATTGATACATGAATAGACCAAGAAGATGTGATATATATACACAATGGAATATTACTCAGCCATAAAAAAGAATGGAATCATGTCATTTGTGACAACCTGGGTGGATGACCTAAAGGGTATTATGCTAAGTGAAATAAGTCAGAAAACGACAAATACCATATGATTTCACTTTTATGTGGAATCTAGAAAACAAATGAACAAACAAAAATCAGAAGTAGATTCAGAAACACAGAGAATTTGTGGTTGCCAAAAAAAGGAAAAGGGGGTAAGTGAAGCAGGTGAAAAGGGATTAAGAGGTACAAACTTCTTATTAAAAAATAAACAAGTGACGGGGATTAAAAAGGACAGCATAGGGAATATAGTCAGTAATGCAATAAATTTTCACAGTGACATACAGTAACTATACTTACTATGGTGAGCATTTAATAATATATGTAATTGTTGAATCATTATGTTGTATGACTGAAACTATATAGTATTATATGTTAACTATACTTTAAAAATTCTAAAATACTAACTTAAATGTAAACAGGCAGAATTTCTGTTTCTAGTAAGGACAGAATAACATGGAGTTAAGGGGACTGGATTTACATTCTTGCCTGGAAAAAAAAGCATAAAATGAAGAAAATGAATGTCAGTGATTTTCAAGACACTGGACAACAGGCACCAAAGACACTGATCTCAGAGAGTCAAGACACAAATTACATAAGCCCTACAAATGACCAAACTTACTGACTTGAGAAAGTTTCCAAGCTGAGGTGCAGGGAGCGGGGAATGAAGATGAAGAATAATGGGCTCACTGAGAACATGGACATGGGCCTCACAGATTGAACAGGACAGAGAATCAATCAGAGAGCAGAATTGAGAGCAAGCAAATTCCTGCAGAGCACTAACTGGCACATGCATGTAAGGAAACTACCTGAAGCCTGAGAAAGAATAACCTCCCCCAAAAAAGGTAACAATACCAGGCACACATACTGGACCAGTAATAGTGTCTGTTCCCGGCAGTCACACTGGAAAACTTGATGAATCCTGGGGTAGTGGTAGAATACACAAAACAGATTCCCTCAGTAGTGAGCAATAATCAGCCCTAAACTAAGCACTACTCTGCATCTACCTAACAAATCTTAAAAAGCAAGACCAGAAAGAGTCAAGCAATTTCAAAGTAACTAAACCACAACCTAAAACAAAGTTCAACAACATTTTTAGTAAAACAGAAATATGCAACAAAAATATGTTGTTGCATTGTAAAATTCACAATGTCTGCAACCTAATAAAAAATTACTAGGCATACAAAGAAGCAGAAAAGTATAAATCATACAGAGGGGGGAAAAAATCAATAAATTAAATCCAGCCACAACTGAAATAGATAAAAAGAGCGAACAGACCAGAATATTAACTTAGTTATTATAATGTATTCCATATGTTTAAAAATATTAGAAATATGAAGGTATTTAAAAAATACAAATCAAGCTTCTAGAGATGTAAATAACAATGTATAAGAACACTGGAAGATGGTGGAGGAATAGGAGGACCCTACGCTTCCCTGGTCCCCCGAATACAACTATATAACTATCAATTCATCCTAAATACCCGAAAATTGACCTGAAGACTAGGAGAACAAACTCCGTAACAAAGGTAAAGAAGAGGCCACATCAAAGAAAACAGAAGTATGGAGACGCATTTTGGAAGGGAAACAGATCATGGCTGTGCACTGGGGAGGGGGTCTTCTTCGTGGAGAAGGGTGAGAGACAAACTAGCATATAGGAGGACACAGGGAAAACCAATCTCCATAGCAACTGGCTTGGAAAATGAGAAGGGCCAAATTTTGTGAGTTCTTGAAACCAGCAGGGCTTAAAGCCTGGAGTTTTAAAGGTCAGCGTGTTTGACTCTGAAAGCCAGGAGAGCATTATGATGTTCTTAGAGAGAGGGCAAGCAAACAACCTGCAGATATACAGCATGGAAACAGTGATCTGAAAAATGTCTGAGGAACACAGTAGGGAGGTTATTCATCTCGGAGCACATCTCAGAGACCTCTCCAAGAACAAAGGAACTAGCTATCACCATTTCGTCTCCTATCCCTCAGCATAAGCAAGGGGTGACCTGTGGGAACAAGCACAGTGCCAACACTCGCTACATAACTTGCTTACATCAAGCTCTACCCCCCTGCACATTGGTGGAACTGCCCTTTACAGTTACATTTGCCTCAGTCCTAGCATAGCAGGCTCCCTCCGCAAGAAGACTGGCCCTAACTCCTGCTCACACCACATCTCCAAAAGGAGGAGTTTTACAGAGCCTTGGTTCTGCAGATGGTGGTGACAGGTCTCATTTCACCAACAGACCAGAGCACACCTAATTAAAACACACCACATTCACACCAGGGACCAAACAATGTCCAGAAAAGGCAAAGAGAGGCTCCGTAGATGACCAACCCGAAGGACAAGGTGGCCAGGACAAAACATCAGGACACATTGGAGACACTACTGGAAGTGCCAGGCACTGGAGAACAGCAGGGCATGACAGGACCTCTTCTCCATAAGGCTATCACCATCAAGAAAAGGAGATGAAGCTGACATCCCTAACACAGAGAAACAGACAACAGAGACTTAGACAAAAAGAACATATAGAAATTTATCCCAAGTGAAAGAATAAAACAAGGCCATGGCCAAAGATTTAAGCAAAAGAGATATAAGTAATATGCCTGATAGATAATTTTAAGTAATGATCATAAGGATACTCACTGAACTTGAGAAAAGAGTGGAAGACATGAGTAAGACCCTTAACACAGAGATAAGGAATAACACAGCAAAGATAAAGCGTTCAATAAATGAAATGAGAGAGAAGCAGAGGAACAAATAACACAGAAGACAGAGTAATGGAAAGTAATCAAGCTGAACAAAAGACAGATAAAAGAATTTTATAAAACAAGAACAGACATAGGGAAATAAGTGACTCGGTCCAAAAAAGTAACATTTGCATTACAGGAGTCCCAGAAGAAGAGAATAAAAGGGGACAGAAAATTCATTTGAAGAAATAATAGCTGAAAACTTCCCTAATCTGGGGGAGGAAACAGATATCCATATACAGGAGGAACAGAGAACTCCCATCAAAATCAACAAAAGCAGATCCACATCAAAACATAGAATAATTAAATTGGTAAAATACAGTGAAAAAGAAAAAAAATTTTAAGCGACAAAAGAAGATGGTAACTTACAAGGAAAACTCATTAGGCTACTAGGGGGTTTTCAACATAAACTTCCAAGCCAGAAGGGAGTGGCATGATACGTGCTGACTGGGAAAAATCTTCAGCTAAGAAAACTCTATCCAGCAAGGCTATCATGCAGAATAGAAGGAGAGATAAAGAGTTTCCCTGACAAAAACTAAAGGAGTTCATAGACACTAAAACAGCCTTGCAAAAGAAATATTAAAGGGAACCTTTTGAGTAGAAAGGAGACCAGGAGTAACAGTATAAAAGGAGGAAACACAAAAGCAGTAAAAAAAATTTTTTTCTCTAAAAAATAACTCACAAAATAAAAGTTTGTAAAATATAACAACATATACCTAAAACATTGGGAGGAGTAAAGAATAGTTTCAAAATTGATTGACTATCAACTTAATATAGACTGCTATATGCAGAAAAGGTTATATACAAACCTAATGATAACTATGTATCAAAAACCATAATAAATATGCAAAGAATAAAAAGAAAGAATTCCAAATATATCACTAAAGAAAATCAGCAGACCATGAAAAAAATAAGAAAGGATTTAGAGAAAATCTTCAGAAACAACCACAAAACACATAATAAAATGACAATACATATCTATTAATAATTACTCTGAATGTAAGTAACTTAACTACTCCAATCAAAAGACAGAGTGACAGAAGAATAGATTAAACAAAAAACAAAAAAACAAACCAAACAACACCCATCTATATGCTGCCTGCAAAATAATGATTTTAGACCTAAAGATTGATAGAGAAACATCTATCATGCAAATAGATGTCAAAAGTAAGCCAGAGTAACAATACTTATAACTAACAAAATACACTTAAAAACAAAGACTATAGGGGTGCCTGGGTGGCTCAGTCGGTTAAGTGTCCGACTTCAGCTCAGGTCATGATCTTGCAGTTCATGAATTTGAGCCCCGCTCTGTACTGACAGCTCAGAGCCTGGAGCCTGCTTCACATTGTGTCTGCCCCTCTCTCTCTCTCAAAAATAAATAACCATTAAAAAAATTTTTTAGAAAAAGTTTATAACAAGATACAAAGGAGGACACTATATAATAATAAAGGGGACAACCGCAAAAGAAGATATAACAATAGTAAATATTGTTGTGCCCAACATATGAGCACCCAAATACATAAAACAGTTAATAACAAACATAAAGGAACTAGTCAATAATTATACAATAATACTAGGAAAGTTTAACATGCCACTTACATCAATGAGCAGATCATCTAAACAAGAAGGTTAGAAAACAATGGTTCTGAATGACACATCGGAACAGATGGCCTTAAAAGATATATTCAGAACATTCCATCGTAAAACAGAATATATTCTCTTTTCAAGTGCGTATGAAACATTCTCCGGAATAGATCATGTATTACCCCACAAAACAAGCCTTAACAAATTCAAGAACATCTAAGTCATATCATGTACCTTTTCTGACCACAATGCTTTGAAACTACAAGTCAACCACACACACACACACACACACACACACACACATCAGGAAAGACCACAAAAATATGGAGGTTAAATAACATGCTACTAAACAATGAATGGGTCAACCAGGAAATAAAAGATGAAATCAAAAAGAACATGTAAACAAACGAAAATGAACACAACAGTCCAAACAAAACGTCTGGGATGCAGCAAAAGCAGTTCTAAGAGGTAAGTATAAAGCAATACAGGCCTAGTTGAAGAAGCAAGAAAAATCTCTAACAACTTAACTTACACCTAAAGGAGCTACAAAAAGAACAACAAACAAAACCCAGAAAAAGGAAGGAAACAGTAAAGATTAAAGCAGAAATAAATGATATAAAAAATTTAAAAAGCCATAACAACAACAAGAAAAAAAAAACCCACAAAACAACCAATAGAACATCAATGAAACCAGGAGTTGGTTCTTTGAAAAGGAAAAAAAAAAAAAATCAATGAAACTGACAAACACCTAGCCAGACTTATGAAGAAAAAAAGAGAAAGGGCTGAAATAAATAAAATGACAATGAAGAGAAGAGAAATAACCATCACAGAAATACATACAATTGAAAAAAATACTTCGAAACTCTATATGCCAACAAATTGGACAACCTGGAAAAAAAATGCATAAATTCCTAGAAACATATAAACTACAAAACTGAAACAGAAAGAAACAAAAAATTTGAACAGACTAATAACGTAACAAGCAAAGAAACTGAATCAGTAATCAAAAAACTCCCAAGAAACAATAGTGCAAGACCAGATGTCTTGGGACACAGTCAAATTCTACCAAACATTTAAAGAATACATGCTCATCTCAAAATATTAAGAACAGAAGAAGGAAAACTTCCAAATCCATTCTATGAGAGCAACATTACCCTTTTACCAAAACCAAATAGATACCACAATATAAGAGAACTACAGACCAATATCCCTGATGAACATAAATTCAAAAATCCTCAACAAAATACTAGCAGACAGAATCCAACAACACATTAAAAAGATCATTCACCACGATCAAGTGGGATTTACTCCTGGGTTGCAAGGATGGTTCAATATTCACAAATCAATCAATATACATCATATCAATAAGAGAAAGAGTAAGAACCATATGATTATTTCAATAGACACAAAAAGTATTTAACAAAGTACAACATTCATTCATGATAAAAACCATCAACCAAGTAGGTTTAGAGGGAACATATCTCAACATGATAAAGGTTATATACAAAAAACACACAGCTAACATCATCCTTAATGAAGAAAAACTGAAAGCTTTTCCCATAAGGTCAGGAACAAGACAAAGATGTCCACTCTCACCACTTTTATTCAACATAGTACTAGGTCCTAGCCAGAGCAATCAAACGACGACGATGACAACAACAACAACAAATAAAAGGCATCCAAATCTTTAAGGAAGAAGTAAAACTTTCATTATTTGTGATGACATGATACTCTACATAGAAAACCCAAAAAACTCCACCAAAAAACTACTAAAACTGATAAACGAATTCAGTAAAGTAGCAGGATACAAAATCAATGTACAGAAATCTCTTGCATCTCTATAACACCAATAATGAAGCGGCAGAAAGAGAAATCAAGGAATCAATCCCATTTATAACTGCACCCAAAATAATAAGATACCTAGAAATAAACCTTAAACCTAACTAAAGAGATGAAGGAATTGTACTTTTAAAACTATAAAGCACTAATGAAAGAAACTGAAGATGACACAAAAAATGTTAAGACATTCCATGCTCATGGACTGGAATAACAAATATTGGTAAAACGTACACATTACCCAAAGCAATCTACAGATGCAATGCAATCCATATGAAAATACCAACACCATTTTTCACAGAACCAGAACAAACAATTCTAAAATTTGTAGGGAACCATACAAGATCCCAAGTAGCCAAAGCAATCTTAAAATAGAAAATCAAGGCTGGAAGTATCACAATTCCAGACTTGAAGTTATATTACAAAGCTGTAGTGATCAAAAAGAGTGTTGTACTGGCACAAAAACAGACACATAGATCAATGGAACAGAACGGAAAACCCAGCAATGAACCCACAACTATACATCAACTAATCTTCGACAAAGCAGGGAAGAATATACAACGGGAAAATGACAATGTTTCAACAAAAGGTGTTGGGAAACTGGACAGTCACATGTTAAGGAATGAAAATGGACCACTTTCTTACACCATATACAATAATAAACACAAAATGGATTGAAGATTTAAATGTGAGACCTGAAAAAATAAAAATCCTAGAAGAGAACACAGGCAGTAACTTCTTTTGACGTTGGCTGTAGCAACTCTTTACTAAATATGTCTCCTGAGGCAAGGGAAACAAAAGCAAAAATAAATTCTTGAGACTACATCAAAATAAAAGGTTTCTGCACAGCAAAGGAAACAATTAATAAAACTAAAAGGCAACCTACAAAATGAGAGAAGATACTTGCAAAGGAAAACGGGTTAGATCCAAAATCTATAAAGAACTTATCAAAAAAACACCCAAAAAAGAAATAATCCAATTAAAAAATGGGCAGAAGACACGAACAGACATTTCTCCAAAGATGACATACAGATGGCCAACAGACACATGAAAAGATGTTCATTATCACTTACCATCAGGGACATGCAAATCAAAGCTATGATGAGATATCACCTCACACCTGTCAGAATGGCAAAAATCAACAGCACAAGAGACAACAGGTGTTAGCAAGGATGTGGAAAGAAAGAAATACTAGTACACTCTTGGGGAGAATACAAACTGGTACAGCCACTGTGGAAAACAGCATGGTGGTTCCCCAAAAAGTTAAAAATAAAACTACCCTACAATGCAGCAATTACGCTATTGGGTATTTACCCAAAAAATACAAAAACATTAATTCAAAGGGATATATGCACCCTTATGTTTATAGCAGCATTATTTACAATAGCCAATATATGGAAGCAGCCTAAGTATCTACAGATAGATAATCAGATAAAGAAGATGTGCTATATACACTGCAATATTATTCAGCTATATAAAGGAATGAAATCTTACCATTTGCAGTGACATGAATGGAACTACAGAGTACACAATGCTAAGCGAAGTCAGTCAGAGAAAAACAAATACCATACAATTTCACTCATATGTGGAATTCAAGAGCCAAAAGCAAAGAGGGGGAAAAGAGAGAGAGACAGAAACCGAGAAACAGACTCTTAATAATAGAGAATAAACTGATGGTTATCAGAGGGGATGTGGGTAGAGGGATGGGTGAAATGGGTGATGGGGATTAAAGAGTGCATTTGCTGTGCTCAGCACTGGATGATGTATGGATTTTTTTCAAATGTTTATTTTTGAGAGAGAGAGAGAGAAACAGAGCACAAGCAGGGGAGGGGCAGAGAGATAAAGGGAGTAACAGAATCTGAAACAGGCTACAAGCTATGAGCTGTCAGCCCAGAGCCCGACGTAAGGCTCACACCCAAGAGCCGCGAGATCATGACCTCAGTTGAACTCTGACACTTAATCATCTGAGCCACCCAGGTGTCCCAATGTATGGAATTTCTGAATCACTATATTGTACACCTGAAACTAATATAACACTGTATGTTAACTGGAATTAAATTTTTTAAAAAAAAAGAAAATTACAATGTGTGAAATGAAAATTACACTGGACAGGATTAACTACAGATTAAACATTGCAGAAGAGAATGTGGTAAACCAGAATACATAGCAAAAGAAACCATCCAATGAAACACAAAGAGAATTTTTTAAACAACTCAAGAGTCCTACATATGTAAGTTGAGTTTCTGAAGGTAAGAGACAGTAAATTACTTGAATAAACAACTTCCAAAATTTTCCAAATTTGATAGAAGCTATAAACTTACAGATTCAAGTTCAAACACCAAGCAAAAGAAACATTAAGACGTGCCTACATCGAGTCACATCATAATCAAATTGCTCAGAATCAGTAAGTTTTAAAAAATCTTAAAAGCAGATAGAGATAGGGGGACCTGGGTGGCTCAGTTGGTTAAGCATCTGTTTATTTCAGCTCAGGTCATGATCTCACAGTTCGTGAGTTTGAATCCTGCACTGGGCTCTGTGCTGACAGCACGGAGCCTGCTTGGGATTCTCTGTCTCCCTCTCTGTCTACTCCTCACCTGCTGATGCACGCTCTTGCACACACTCTCACACAAATAAATAAGTAAACATTTTTTTAAAGCAGATGGAGAGGGGCACCTGGGTGGCTCAGTCAGTTAAGCGTCCAACTTCAGCTCAGGTCATGATCTCATGGTTTGTGGGTTAGAGTCCTGCATTGGGCTCTGTGCTGACAGCTCAGAGCCTGGAGCCTGTTTCGGAGTCTGTGTCTCCCTCTCTCTCTGCCCCTCCCCCACTCACGCTCTGTCTCCCTCTGTCTCAAAAATAAATAAACATTAAAAAAAATAAAAAATAAAATTTAAAAATTAAAAAAAAAGATGAGAGATGGAACAAAAATAACAATTTAGGGATTTATTACATATGCAAAAGTAAAATATGTGGCGACAATAACACAAAGGTTGTGAAGAGAGATGGATGTAGATTAGAGTGAAGTGCTTATACTATATGTGAAGACAGCATCACTGAGATAAGTTGAAAATGTAAACTATAAATTCAAAATAATCACTAAAATATAAAACATAAAAACAACAAAAAATTGAATATAAAACAGAATTATAAAAAAATCAATCAAAAAAAATGAGAAAAAGGAAAAAGGGGACAAAGAACACAAGATAAACAAAACAAATGGCAAGATGACGGGTTTAAGTGTAACCATATCAACAATCACATTAAACGTTCCAATTTGAAGCCAAGGTTTCACACTGGATAAAAATGTGAAAGTCAACATTATGCTGCTTACAATCAATGCACTTTTTTTAAAAATTAATTTATTTTGAAAGAGTGAGAGTGTGCACATGAGCAGGGGAGGGGCAGAAAAACAGGGAGAAAGAGAACAAGATGTGGGGCTCGATCCCATGAACTGTGAGATCGTGAATTGAGCCAAGATCAAGAGTCAGATGCTTAACCGACGGAACCACCCAAGTGCCCCAATAAATCCACTTTAAATAGAACAGTTAAAAGTAAAAAATAAGGAAATTTTATTCAATGCTAATTATAAAAAAAAAAAAGTCTACATATTAATATCATACAAAGTAGATTTATAAGCAAAGAACATTACCAAGGACAGAGGAGGCCATTTCATAATGATAAAACAGTGAATTCAGGAAAAAGACATAGTAATCATAAACATTAATGCATTTAATAACAGAGCTTCAAAATATGTGAAAATAAACTGATGTAACTGCAAGGATAAATAAAAAAATACACAACTCTAGTCACACATTTTAATTCCCTTCTCTCAGCAACTGATAAATCAACTACCCAAAAAATCTGAAAGGATATAAAAGACTTGAACAACACTATAAACCAAAATGACCTAACTGATAATTAAAAAACACTCCACCAAACCAGAGCAGAAGATAAATTATTTTCAAAGTTCATGCAGAACATCTGCCAAGACAAACCATATCTAAACCATAAAACAAGACTCAATACATTTTTTTAAAAACTCAACTCATACAAAGTATGTTCTCTGACCACAATGGAATTAAACTAAAGATCAGTAACAGAAATACTGCTAAAATGAGTATTCCCACCAAATTTGAAACCTGAATAACACACTTCTAAATATTCCATGGGTCAAAGAAGAAATAAAAAAGAAATCAGAAAATACTTTAACCTAAATGAAAACAACTCAACATATCAAAATTTGTGAAATGTCACTAAGTACACTTAAGAAGGGAAGGAGGATTTATAGCACTAATGGTCTATATTAGAAAAGAAAAGATTTTGATAACCTCACAATCTATCTTAAAACTTAAAAAGAAGAAGAAATTATACCCAAAGGAAACAGGAAAAGACAAATAATAAACCAGAGAAAGCATAGCAAAAATGCAAGAAACGGGGTAAAAAATAAAATAAGGCAAACCTGTGAACACACAAGAGCTGGTTCCTTGAGAAAACAATAAAACTAATACATCTTTAGTCAGAGTGATCAGGGAAAAAAAAAGAACAAATTACCAATACCAGGAATAAGAGTAATGACATTACTATAATTTCTACAGATATTAAAAGGATATTAAGCAAATATTATAAACAACTCAACATAACACAATTTATATGATAAAAACAAGTTCCTTGAGAAACACAAACTACCAAAATTTAATCAAGAAGAAATAGATCACCTAATTAGCTGAATCTGTAGTTAAAAACTTCCCAACATAAACAACCTTCAGACCCAGATTGTTCCACTGGTGAATTACACCAAACATTTTAGGGAGAAATAATACCAATTATTTACAAACTCCACTAAAATATTTAAAAGAAGGGAATACTTCCCAACTCATTCTATGAATCCAGCATTAATCTTGTGTGAAATCCAGATAAAAACATTAGAAGAAAAGAAAACAGACTAATATCCTTCATAAAGACACATGAAAATTAAAAAAAAATTTTTTAGTGTTTATTTTTGAGAAAGAGAGAGAGAGAGAATATCTGAAGCAGGCTCCAGGCCCTGAGCTGTCAGCACAGAGCCTGATACGAGGCTCGAACTCCTGAACCGTGATATCATGACGTGAGTTGAAGTCAGGCACTCGGACACTCAACCGACTGAGCCACCCAGGCGCCCCACACATGAAAAATTTTTAAACAAAAGTTTAACAGATAAAATCCAACAACATCTAAAATGAATAACTATTCATTACTACATGGGGTTTACTTGAGGAACACAAACTTGGTTAGATAAAAAAATCAATCACTGTAACGTCTCATATAACAAATTAAAAAAGAAAAACCATGTGTTCATTTCAAAAGATACAGAAAATGTATATGGCAAAATCCACATCCGTTCCTGGAAAAATCTCTTATAAGTAAGGAATACAAGGAAACTTCCAAAGTCTAATTAAAGACATTCCATAAAAGCCCATAGCTAACATCACACTTAATGGTAAAAGACTACATGTTTTTCCTCTAAGATCCAAAACAAGACAATGATATCTGTTCTCACTACTTATATTCAAAATTAGTGTCTGGAAAATGCGATCAGGCAAGAAAATATAATAATAGTAACAATAAGCTATCCAGAAACCAAGAAGTAAAACTGTCTTCATTCACAGACTACATGATCCTCAAAGTATAATAGCTCATGGAATGGAATCTACCAAAAAAATACTAGAATTACTAACAAGTTTGTGCAGGATACAATGTCAACACACAGAAGTCAATTATATTTCTATATCCTAGTAACTAACCACCGGAAACTGAATTCTTAAAACGATACCACATAACAACAGCATTAAGAAATATGAAATACTTATAAATCTAACAATATATCAGAAACCTGTACAGTGAAAACTACAAAATATTGCTGAGAGAAACTAATCTAAATGGGAAAAGATATCACTGTTCCATTGAATCAGAAAACTTGATATTGTTAAGATGTCAATTCTCCCCCAAACTGATCTACAGAGTCAATCCAATCCCAATCAAAGTCCCAGTAGTCTTTCCTTTTGTAGAAACTAACATAATAGTACTGAAATTTTTATGGAAATGGCTTAAATAACCCAAACAATATTGAAAAAGAACAAATTTGGGGCACTTGGGTGGCTCAGTCAGTTAAGTGTCTGACTCTTGATTTCGGCTCAGGTCATGATCTCAGTTTGTGGGATCAAGCCCCATGACGGGCTCTGTGCTAACAGGCCTGCTTGGGATTCTCTCTCTCTGCCCCTCCTAGCTCATGCACTCATCTCTCTCTCTCTCTCTCTCTCTCTCTCTCTCTCAAATAAATAAATAAATAAATAAATAAATAAATAGCAAATTTGGAAGAGTAACACAAGAAAAACCTTAGATTGTAAGTAACTTGTTCTGCAAGTATTCCACAATGTGAGCAAACATTTCTAATAAATTTTACCTTGATAAACGAGTGATGTCTTGCAATACAAGTACTATGTGACAGGCATATCACATGATCACAACTGAGCCAAAAGTTTTTTCTCTCTCTCGTGCACTGTGGAATTGTGAGTGATCATCTCCCATGCTTGGATGCTCAGACTCAAGCCACAGTGTTTGGCAGTGATTTTTCAGAACAATGGAAGATGCCCACAACTGGCACTAGTGTATTTTTTGACACTTCAAAGCACCTATAGACAGTCCTTTGCTTTTCCATATAAGATTAAGCTGAAGAATGTTCTGCTCCATTCTACATCAGGCTGCCTGCAGATATAGACACTTTCCTCTGCTGTCTTATTGCCAGTTACACTAAACACAATATATGACAAGAGTTTATTAATACTGTACTGTAGTCAACATCCATGCAAGCATATACAATGGCTCCCATGCAGAAAAAGATTCCATCAAGCCAAAAGACAGCAGTGATTCCATTAGTGATAGTGAAAGTCATCCTACACAAAAACCCTCCTCTCTCTTGTCTCTCTCACATGAGCCACAAAGGTTTTCAAAGGTAAATACAGGTGAATCTGTTTACTTTTCTTTATATTTTATATTTTCTTTATTATTTTGTATTATATTACAGTACTGTAATCATTTTTATATGAGGATTTTTGGGTTGTGGAATGAATTATCCATTATTTCTTACTGGGAAATTCACTGATACACAAGTGCTTTTGATTACAAGCATGTTTCTGGAATGAATTATGCTCACAAACCAAGGTTTTACTATATGTGACTTCACGACATATTACAGGGGTACCCGGGTGGCTCAGGCAGTTAAGCGCCCCACTCTTGGTTTTGGCTCAGGTTCCTATTTCACCATTCATGAGTCAGGGCCCCACGACGGACTTTGTGCTGACAGCACAGAGCCTGCTTGGGATTCTCTTTCTCGCTCTTTGTCCTTCCCCTGCTCACTCCCTCTTTCTCTCAAAATAAATACACTTGAAATGAATTTCAATCCATACCTCATACCATACATATTAAAAAGTTAAATCAAAACGGGCTCCTGGGTGGCTCAGTCAGTTGAGTGTCTGACTCTTGATCTCAACTCAGGTCATGATTCTCACAGTTCATGAGATCGAGCCCCACACTGGGCTACAGAGCCTACTTGGGATTCTCTCTCTCCCTCTGCCCCTCCCTTCCTCTGTCTCTCTCTACTCCTCCCCCCACAAAATAAACTTTTTTTAAAAAAGGGATCATAGCTCTATATGTAAAACCAAATTTTAGAAGTTGCAGAAGTAATATAAAACTTTGTGACCTTTGGTTTGAGTAAGTTATTTAAACAATACCAGAAGTACAAGCCATAAAAGAGTAACTTAATCAACTGAACTTAATCAAAAATACTTTTGTTCTTCAAAACACGCTCTTAAGAGAATGAAATGAGTACCCACAGAGTGAGCAAAAAAAATGTAAATTACATCTCAAAAGGACTTGTACCCAAATTATGTAAAGAAAGAAATCTCAAAACTCAGTAACAAGAAAACCTAATTCGTTCTGAACAAATTAGGTGTGAATAGGTGTGAACCAATATTTCACAAGATAAAAGATGGCAAGTAAGCACATGCAAGCAAAGATGCTCAACATCATTAGTAATTAGGAAAATGCAAAAGAAGATCACAATAAGAGATCATTACACATCTATGAGAATGGCAAAAATAAAAAACAATGACCTTAGCAAGTGTTGGCAAAGATACAGAGGAACTGGAACTCTCATACACTCCAAGTAGAAATGTAAAAGTATACAACCACTGTGGAAAAAAGGTCTGGCAGTTTCTTAAGAAGTTAATTATGTACAGATAACTATCATATGGATGTCCACACAAATACTTCTGTTAAGAATGGTCATTAACAGGGGCGCCTGGGTGGCTCAGTCAGTTAAGCGTCCGACTTCGGCTCAGGTCATGATCTCACGGTTCGTGGGTTCGAGCCCCGCGTCGGGCTCTGTGCTGACAGCTCAGAGCCTGGAGCCTGTTTCAGATTCTGTGTCTCCTTCTCTCTGTGACCCTCCCCCGTTCATGCTCTGTCTCTCTCTGTCTCAAAAATAAAAATAAACATTAAAAAAAAAAATTTTTTAAAAAAAGAATGGTCATTAGCAGTCTTATGTATAATACTCAAATTTTGGAAATAACCCAAATATCCATCAAATGAAAAAGGGATAAACAGTATGTGGTACAGGGATCACCATTTCAGCAAAACAAACAAACTAATGATATATGAATAAATCTCAAAATAATAATGCTGAGAGAAGCTAGACAAAAGAAGACATTCTGTGCAATTTTACTTATTTAAAAATTCTAGAAAATGCTAACTAATCTATTATGACAAAAAAATACATCAGTAGTTACCTCAGTGTGGAGCGTGAAGGTAGGGAGAAAGGATTTACAAATAGGCAGGAAAAAACTTTTGAGAGTAATGTATATGTATGCTCAGTATCTGGATTGCAGTGATGGTTTCATATTAAATTTTACACTTTAAATATGTGCTATTTATTGTAAATAGTTTCCAGAAATTTAAATAGTCACATGTTGCTAGTGGCTGCTATACTGAATGGTACAGGCCTAATGTAAAGCACATCTAGAGCCTTTTCCTGTCTTCCCCACTCACCATGCCTTCACCTAGCATGTTAACAAATCATGCAACAACTCTATGGACAGAAGTAGCTGTTTTAGTGTCTGTAGGTCTATGACATTTTAATCACTGCTGTTAAAGCACTTTCCAGATTGTACTGTTATTTATCTGTTCACATGACTGTCTTCCCCAACAAATCAGAAGTTCTTCTAGAACAAAGGTCATACCCATGTCACTTTTATATCACAGACACCAAGCACAGAGCCTGGCACAGGTAAACATTGAATAAATACTTGTCAAAGCATATAGTTCAAGTGTTTTATGTAAGTTTTTTGTAAACTAATCTTTTAACATTGTTTTCTGTACCAAGAAAGACTATGACAATTAGGTATGCATATGTGATAAGTAAACTGTTAAATCATCTTTGCCTAAAGAAAACACTTTTAATTCATATGACTGAGTTTCAAGACTTTGTTGTTGTTGTTACACACTGGGTTTTACATCTGTAATTTTTCATCAATAAAATTACTGAATCCTGGGGCGCCTGGGTGGCTCAGTTGGTTGGGCATCCGACTTCGGCTCTGGTCATGATCTTGCAGTTCATGAATTCAAGCCCCGTGCTGGGCTCTGTGCTGACAGTTCAAAGCCTGGAGCGTGCTTTAGATTCTTTGTCTCCTTCTCTCTCTCTACCCCTCCCCAACTCATGCTCTGTCTCTCTCTCTCAAAAATAAATAAAAACGTAAAAAAAATTTTTTTAATTAAAAAGTTACTGAATACCTAATACATGAAATAGTCTATGTATTTGAAATAAATTATAGAAACAAAGGACATCACATTCTAATGAAATAACTGAAGAGTGGATTCTGATGTTTTTTGGTGGGTACTTCTTAAAAATTACTGAGATAACAAAACTGTGTATTAATAAATATTCATAATATTAACAAATGTAGTAATATACAAATTATGTTCACTAGCATACAGAGTAATGCAGCAATCGAGATAAATAGCCCAGAACACGTAAAAAACAGAGATACCTAAAATAACTTCAAGGATTTCAACTATGTTTTTAAGTATTAAAAACCATTTTTGTGGAGCGCCTGGGTGGCTCAGTTGGGTAAGCATCCAATTCTTGATTTTGGCTCAGGTCATGATCTCACAGTCATGGGATCGAGCCCCGTGCTGGGCATGGAACCTGCTTTAGATTCTCTCTCCCTCTCTCTTTCTGCCCCTCCCCCCTTTCCCTTCTGTCCTTTCAAATAAAAAAACTGTTTTACATTTTAAGAGGGCTATGAAAATGACCTTTTCTGGAAGTCATGAAATTGAACATTTTCTCTCACACATAGTAACCAACAAAATCTGGCTTGAATTAAGAGAAATCAGCAGAAAAAATCAGTTAATTTAAAGATAATTTGTATCTGGGTGTTGTCCATTTCACAGATTATGATTTCTGAGGGAAACAGAGTGGGACTTTTCTGGTCTTTACCAAGGAACCATATAAACATTCTCTTCCCTCTAATGATATACAGAAAGATAAGTGCAAGTAGAATATGTAGGCAAGTGAGCAGGTAGTAACACTTACAATAATGGAACATGCTGATATTCTTTAGAGGCCTTAAAGACTGCTATTACTTCTATAGTTTTGGCTATGACCTTTGAGCTGATTCCATCATAAGCTTTAATCCTCAGCTTCATTCTAAGATGATTACACACTGAAAACAATGTTTTATCTTCCTCAACCTACGTAAATGTCACTTGTATTTACTACTCTACTGGTATAAACAGTCTATACAGTCTCTTCTGGAGTCAAGGGATTTTTTTTAAAAAAGCTGTCATAGAGATTGCCCTGAAGCCCAGAAATTCTCATATATTAGCCTAAACTCTTCAAAGAAAGAAAGAAAACTTCTCCCTGGATATGAATTCCTATGTTTTGAGTTACAAAAACTTTTTCAGGTCACTATGACACCAGGGCAACATTATACAGGCCTTTACATAGAGATCCAGAGGATGAACTTTAGCAATAAACAATACTTCAAACTCTATATTGCTTTGTCACTTAAAAAGCAGTTCCACATACATGATCTTGTAAAAGCTTAAAGAAATCCTTATGAACTGGGCTTATTCACTACCATAGTGATAAATAAATCACAAAAAATAAAAATTGTGACATCATCTTGGATGGTCCACTTACCTCATAGTAGTAACTCATTTAAGAAGAGATCCTATCAACTCCACATAGGCATGCTCTCACTTCTATCCTCACCCAGCTCTGCTCCATGCAAAGTTGTCATTTAAGCTACACACCACACACGTCCAGGGGTATCACTCACGATACAGTGTAATACATAACCACATATATGTGGTTGTGGCTGTCCTAGCTTAATGAACACTACCCTCATTCAAGAACACCATCTCCACTCTGTTATACATTTTGTGTCAGCCACATAACCTTCTAATTTCAGCAATAATGTAGTAACTGGAACTGAATTTAACTTCCCACTACAAACAGTTAGAAAACTGGAAAATACATGTCAAATGACTGCTTTCAGACATTGGAAAACAAATAGGGTAAGACTGTGATCCCTGAGAAAAGAGAAACAATCAAAGACTCTACCATCATTCTACTTTCCTGCCTAGACATAATTTGTGTATCCCTGTGCAGGGAAGGATCTCAAGCAAAATGGAGGGTATAAATGACTTGAGGGGACAGAGATTAGAGTTGTGGAAAACAAGAGCAACTAGAATTTGTGGGGTGGAGATCCAGAGGAAGGAACTACACAGAGAAAGATCTCCAGAAATTTGCATGGAGTCTTGAGTATGTTACTAACAAGTTATCACACAACCATATGCCACAACTCCACAAAGGCAGGCAAAAAATGACTCAAGGGTTGTTAAATTCAACAATTCCCAGAACTCACCCAGGACTGGGTGATGTTTTAAGTTGGAAGTAGAGTGGAGCAGGAACATCAAAAATTTAAGGCATTCAGTAAAGATCTCAGTTTATGACTTCTTAATGGTAAAATACTCCTACCATAAAAGATACTCTAGATCCACTATAACAAAACTTAAAAATAAGACTTGAAGGGATTGAGTTGATCTCCAGTAACTTAATTTCCTGTCATAACAAAAGTTTACATTCTTTAAAAGAAGACAACAAAATCCACATACTCAACAATATAAGATTCATGGTATCTAGATTCTAATTGTAATTTACAAGACATGCGCAAGATAATATGATCCATAACCAGAAGAAAACTCTGTCAATAGAAATAGGCCTAGAATAAAGAGGTAAGGGTATTAACAAACACAGAATTGAAAACAGAGTAAGAATAGCAACATCAAGAAGATACAGATGCAAAACCAAAACAAAAAAAGCAGCAGGGGCTTCTAGAAATAAAACAGAGTATCTGAAATGAAAATTTACTGAATAGAACAAACAAAAGATTAGAGACTACAAAAGACAAGTAGTTTGAAAACACAATAGAAACTATTAAAACTGAACTGTAAAGAGAAAAGACGACTAAAACAAATTTCATGTAACCTCAGTAATTTGTGAGATATCAATAAAATTAACCTATGTGTAACTGGAATTCCAGAAATAAAAATATTTGAAGATCTATATATAATGGTCAAAATGTTTTCAAATTTGATGAAACACTATAAACATACATATCAAACAAACATACACACATAGAAACCTCATAATCAAATTACTGAAGACTTATTCCAGACTTGTCATGGGAATGAGAGCCAAAAAAAAACAATGGAGAGACATCTTTATATTGTCAAAAGAAAAAAGTCAATCCAGAATTCCAAAGCCAGCAAATATATCCCTTAAAAGTAAAGGCAGGATAACTTTTCAAACTAGCAACAATGAAGAGAATTCACTACCCAGAGTCCCATACTGTAGGAAATTTAAAGGAAATTCTTCAGGCAAAAGGAGAATGATAAATGATAGAAACTTGGATATACACAAATGAATGAAGAATGATAGAAATGAAAAATATAAAAATAAATATAAACTCTCTCTTAAGACTGACTATAACAAGAAAGAGAAAAGACAAAACTACCAATATCAAGAGGTAAAGATAAAACATGATTATACATCCTATACACAATAAAAGGATAATGGAATGTTATGAATAATTCTAGGGCAATAAACTCATTAACAAATGAAATGGATAAATTCCTTGAAAGACACAAATTACCAAACTTGATTCAAGAAGAAATAGAAAACCTGAATCACCTTAACAACTAAAGAAATTTAATTCAAAATTTAAACCCTTCTTACAAAGAAAATACTAGGCCTAGAAGGTCTCACTGGTGAATTCTGTTATGCACCTAAGGAAGATATAACACCACTTCTACACAAAACTCTCAGAAAACAGAAGAGGGGAAAGGGAACACTTCATAATTCATTTGACGAGACCAACAGACTCTGACACCAAAACCAAGACAAAGACATCACCAAAAAAAAAAAAAAAAAAGACAAAAACTACACACCAATATTCATCATGAATACGGGTGCAAAAACCCTTGACAAAATATTAACAAATTTAGTAATATAAAAATAATACATCAGGGTGCCTGGTGGCTCAACTGGTTGAGTGTCCAACTTTTTTCTTTTTTTTTGAGAGAGAGCATGCGCAAGTTGGGGAGAAACAAAGAGGGGGAGAGAATCTTAAGCAGGCTCCATGCTCTGCACAGAGCCCAACGCAGGACTCAATCCCATGACCCTGGGATCATGACCTGAGCTGAAATCAAGAGTCAGACACTCTGGTGCCTGAGCCACCAAGGCACCCCACATCCAACTCTTGACCTCGGCTGAGGTCATGATCTCCTGGTTTGTGAGTTTGAGCCCCAGGTTGGGTGCAGAGCCTACTTGGAATTCTCAATCTCTACCCTTCTCTCTGCCCTGCCCCTGTTCTCTTTCTCTCTCAAAATAAATAAACTTCATAAATAAACAAACAAACAAACAATCATCATGACCAAGAAAAATTTTGTTCCAGGGACATAAATTTGGTTTACCATCAAAAGTCAATGTTCACTATATGAACAGAACAAAGGAAGAAATCAATCTCATGATCTCAATGGATTTAGAAAAAAAAATCTGACAAAATTTCAATCCACTTGTGATAAAAAAAAAAAAAAAAAAACATTCAGCAAACCAGGATTAGAAGGGTATTTCCTCAACCTGGTAAAGGGCATCTATAGAAAATCTACACTTTAAATAATACTTAATGGTGAAAAACTGAATGCTTTTCCCCTAAAAATGAGAAGACAAAGATATCCATTCCCACCACTTCTATTTAACATTATATATTTACTATAATTGCCGGTATCCTAAATCAATTAAAGAAATAAAAGATACACAGATTAGAATGAAAAAAAATGTACCAGTCTTAATTTGCAGACATTGATTATACACATAGCAAATCCTAAGTACCCATTTTTAAAAAGTTATTATACCTAGTAAGTCTATTTAACTTAGTAAGGTTACAGGATATAAGTTAACATATAAAAATCAACTTTGGGGCACGTGGGTGGCTTAGATGGTTAAGCACTGGATTCGATTTTGGCTCAGATCATGATCTCACGGTCTGTGAGTTCAAGCCCTGCATCAGGCTCTGTGCTGACAGTGTGGAGCCTGCTTGGGATTTTCTCTCTGCCCCTCCCCAACTCACATGTACTTTCTCTCTCTCTCTCTCTCTCTCTCTCAAAATAAATAAACTTTAAAAATAAGATTTAAAAAATCAACTTCATGTCTACATGCCAGCAACAATTTATATTACAAAGCGGCAGTGATCAAAACAGTATGGTACTGGCACAAAAAAAAAAAAAAAAAAACACACAGATCGATGGAACAGAATAGAAAACCCAGAAATGAACCCACAAGTATAAGGTCAATTAATCTTCAACAAAGTCCAAAATACCCAATGGAAAAAGTCTCTTCAACGTATAGTATTGGGAAAACTGGACAACCTATGCAAAAGAAGGAAACTGACCACTTTCTTACACCACACACAAAAATACATTCAAAATGGAGGAAAGACCTAAATGTGAGATTTGTAACCAGAAAAATCCTACAAGAGAACACAGGCAGTAAGTAAGCTCTTTGACATCAGCTGTAGCAACTTCTTTCTGCATGAGTCTCCTGAGGCAAGAGAAACAAAAGCAAAAATAAACTATTCGGACATCATCAAAAGAAAAAGTTTCTGCACAGTGAAGGAAATAATCAACAAAACTAAAAGGCAACTTGTGAATGGGAGAAGATACTTGCAAATGGCATATCTGAAAAACAGTATCCAAACTCTATAAAGAATTGATAAAACCCATCACCTAAAAACCAAATCATCCAATTAAAAAATGGGCAAAAGACATAAAGACATTTTTTCAAAGAAGACATACAAATGATCAACAGACACATGAAAAGATGCTCAACATCACTGATCATCCAAATCAAAACTACAATAAGATATCACCTCACAATTGTCAAAATAGCTAAAATCAACAACACAAGAAACAACAGGTGTTGGAGAGGATGTGGAGAAAGGGGAACCCTTTTGCACTACTGGCGGGAATGCAAACTGGTGTAGCCACTCTGGAAAACCGTATGAGGAATTCTCAGAAAGTTAAAAATAGAACTAGCCTATGATCCAGCAATTGCAAAATTGAGTGGGTAAAATAGGTGATGGGGATTAAAGAGTGCACTTGTAATGAGCATCAGGTGTTGTATAGAAGTGTTGAATCAATATATTGTACACTTGAAACTCATATTACACTGTATGTTAACTACATGGAATTTAAAAAAAACTTAAAAAAATTAATACCATGTGTATCAGAATTAAAGAATATGAGGGGTGCCTGGGTGGCTCAGTTGGTTAAGCGTATGACTCTTGATTTCAGCTCGGGTCATGATCTCACGGTTTGTGAGTTCAAGCCCCACATCAGGCTCTGTGCTTACAGTGTGGAGCTTGCTTGGAATTCTCTCTCTCTCTCTCTCTCTCTCTCTCTCTCTCTGCCCCTCTCGTACTTGTGCTCTCTCTGATTAAATGAATAAAGTTTAAAAAAAAAAGAATATGAAACACTTAGAGATGAATTTAATAGAATATAGACAAGACCTCTACACTGAAACTGCGAAACACTGTCAAGGAAAATTTATGGCAGATCTAAATGAGAAGATAAACCATGTTCACATATTGGAAGACTCAATATTGTTAAGATGTCAACAATCCCCAACTGAAGCATATAGCATCATCTGCATTCCAACCAAAACCTCAGTAGGCTTTGTTTATAAAATTCAACAAGCTGATTAAAATTTATATGGAAATGTAAAGAATCCAGAACAGTCATACACACATACTTACACCAGATTAAACCATTCACTATTCTTAGAACACAGTGCCCATTTTCTACTTGAGACATTACTTATGTGATATCCTTATTCTACAAAGTCTTTTCCCCAATTGCCAGGCCCTAAGACAATCTTTCCCTAAAATTCCATCTCTTCCACAGTTGCCCTTAATATATAAAATAGAAGATCTAATCCCTTCCTCTGAACAACTCTATTTTACAGGTTTTATCATATTCACTTATTTCCCACACTATTTGGCAGTTAATGTAACTCAGTAAATAGTGTCTGCTGAATTTAATATGACCTACTAACTTCACTGTCCCCAAGGTAGGAAAGCTCACAAAACAGACAATATTGTAATACTCTGTCCACAAAAAATTAATGCCAGAAATACTGCCAATCTCTCTTCTCCGAATCCCCCAGCAAGGAGAATTTCTAAAGAAGGCAAGAGAATATTTATTTCTTACATCCAGGCTTACCATAATACAGAAAAATAAACAAAAAAATGAAGCCATCAAGTGATTTATTTTTGAATTCTCTTTCCTTAGAAGCATGGTAATATAACCTCAACATTTAAAGCAATTACAAGGTAAGAGATCTAATGCACAATTATTTCTTTGGATAAGTATTATCCTGCTCTCAACTGAAAATGAAGCTGATAAACCCATTTCTAGACCTTGTGAGACTTAATCACTTAATTTTGTTTTCCAGTCTATATAGTTTAGAGATGTATTTACAAAACGTTTCCACAGTACTCACCCTTGCAAGAGACAAGACAGGCTTCAGTTTAACTCTGTTATAGTGTGACCCCATGAAAAACGCAAATCCTTATAGCACAATATAATATAGCTCAAAAAGTGAAGTTTTGTTTTGAATACACCACTAAATGAACTTTCAAGTTTCATACACATAACATACATGTGTGTTATATATAAAGTAATGGCTCATGATCTTCAGAAAAAATAAGTGAGAACTAAAACCTCATATTCAGCAAAGCTACGTTGGTTGCTTAAGAATTAAGCAGCAACTTGTTAAAAATTCAGATTCCTAGGGTCTACCAGAGATCTGTGCAATATGAATATCCAGGGTTAGTGGTCCTGGAATAAGTATTTGTTAAAAGTTCCCCAGGTGGTGCTAATCACTGTTGAGTTTGGGATCAGGAAGGAGACAATGCCTCCATTAAATACATTACAACAATGATGATTTCACCAATTTCGGTATTAAAGAACTATGATATTTGATAGCAGGACATTAGACAACTATCCATGACACTAGTTTCTGTCTTGTTTTTTTTTAACAATCTGAATAAATAGCTACTGTTGAATAACTCCATCAATCAGCTTTGAAACCTGATTCTGCCTTTTAGTAAATGTGTTACTCAACCATCTGAAGCCTGTTTCCTCATCTGCAAAAACAGGAGTAAAATAATCTGCCTCAGAGTTATTATGAAGATTGTTAAGTAGCTCATGTAAAAATGACTCCTGTGCACAGTGCCTATATATAAGGAACTAATATCTTACCAAATGCTTTCCATTATAATAAAATTCATTTGTTTGTTTTCTAAAGGGGAGAACAATTATTAAGTGGATAAAACTGAAATCTTAAGACTGCCAACAAATGCTAATGCTTTGGGCTTTTTAGTTTCATTAAGTCATATGTACTATATAATTATGTCACTTTCTTTTTTTTTATTTTTTTTTAACGTTTATTTATTTTTGAGACAGAGAGAGACAGAGCATGAATGGGGGAGGGTCAGAGAGAGGGAGACACAGAATCTGAAACAGGCTCCAGGCTCTGAGCTGTCAGCACAGAGCCCGATGCGGGGCTCGAACTCACGGACCGCGAGATCATGACCTGAGTTGAAGTCGGCCGCTTAACCGACTGAGCCACCCAGGCACCCCTATGTCACTTTCTATAATAGGTCAAATCATTATAGATATCTTAGGAAATCAAGTGTTCTCATAAAATCAGTATGAGCTCAAGAATGCCCTTTATATAGTGATTCCCAACCTTCCCTGTCATAAGTAAAAAGGTTAAGTTGCAGAACTGTTGTTCCCTGTGTAAAAACCAAAGCTACGCATCATTTTGCAAATGCATGAAAAACTTTGAGAAGAAACTGAACGGTATTAATCTCTGCCAAGGGAGTGGAAATGGGGAATAAGAAGGAATGACTAGAAGAATTTTTGGCTTTCACCATATACCTTTCTATGCTATTTAGATTTTCCTTTTATTTCTACAATTTTTCAAAAGTAGTTTATTTTTTCAATATATGAAATTTATTGTCAAATTGGTTTCCATACAACACCCAGTGCTCATCCCAAAAGATGCCCTCTTCAATACCCATCACCCACCCTCCCCTCCCTCCCACCCCCCCATCAACCCTCAGTTTGTTCTCAGTTTTTAAGAGTCTCTTATGCTTTGGCTCTCTCCCACTCTAACCTATTTTTTTTCAAAAGTAGTTTAAAACAAAAATATTTTCAGTCACTTACATATAGGCTCTCAATTAATTTAAAATTCAACACTTTCTTCCCACATGAAAACCACATAAATAGATCTAACATGCTTCCTCTGGAAACAATAATACTTCCATACCTGACCAGATAATTTCATTTAAAAAGACAACAAAAGTCTTTTTAAAAAGAAGAAATTGGATGGGGCACCTGGGTGGCTCAGTAGTTGAGCGTCCGACTTCGTCTCGGGTCATGGTCTTGCGGTTCGTGAGTTTGAGCCCTGCGTCGGGCTCTGTGCTGACGGCTCGGTGCCTGGAGCCTGCTTCAGATTCTGTGTCTCCCTCTCTCTGCCCCTTCCCCACTCATGCTGTCTCTCTCTGTCTCTCAAAAATGAATAAACGTTAAAAAAATAAATTAAAAAAAAAAAGGAAGAAATTGGAGAATACAAAATCAACCACTTTGTCTTAACAAAATCTGAAGATTCACTTTAGATTTTGCCTGAACATTTTTACATCATTTATTTATACCTAAACCAGTGGAGCCATACCCAAATATTTTTCTTTCTTTTTTTTTTTTAAGATTTTATTTTTAAGTAATCTCTACACTCAATGTGGAATTCGAACTTACAACCTCAACATCAAGAGTCACATGCTCTACTGACTGAGCTAGCCAGGCGACCCATACCAAAATATTTCTGTTTTTGGTTCAATACCAGAGCAACTTGTTCATCTTATGTCAGAGCACTAAACAAATGCTTTTCCAGACTTTCCCAAGACTATTTTCACACTGAAATACAGTGTTTATCATACATTCTTCTAAACCTATACAACAGTTGAAAACTCCAAACTCTCAGGAATATTGGATACTAAGAAAATATTTTCCTACTACAATCCAGTCTAAGGATTATTTTCAATACAAAAGGTTCTAAAAATCAGGTACTCTTTAATCAATGAGATAGTCAATGAAAACAGTTAGATTATTATTAAATGTTAACAAAAGCTCTTTTCTGAACTTTCTTGCTATTCAGCGAACATCTTTACTAAAAAGTGTCATTTATATTTTTGAAATGTGTTTACAAACACAGCTTTGTTTCACAAAATTAAAAAAACACAAAGCCTCCATTCAAATCATAAAAATACCAATTATCTCATCTTAGACCCACTGAATAAATGCAAACCTGCTCCTTTCACAGGGAGCAAAGGGGGACTTTTAGAGAAAAATCAACCACAAGTCTGGAAAGGTGGCATCTCAGAAATCTGCAAGTTTTACAAGCAATAAAAATTACTATTTGAAGTAAAAAACCACTCACCAGACTACACAAGAAAACATATTGTACATATCTCAGAGGTAAGCTATAAAGAACTAAGCCATATTAAGAGTATTCCAGGAGCCAACATCTCAGATAAAGTGACCTTAAATCAGTGAGAAGCTTACATTGGAGAAATTTTGTTCTGAGGTACATTATTAAGATGAGAATTTTTACTATCTTTATCACACAGATCATATCTCCAGGTATCGATACAGCCCTAGATCTCTCCTCATAAAACTCCTTAACCTTCAACTGATGTTTCCCTCAAAAAAACTTTTTCCAAATTCTACATACAAGGGTAATAACAATTTAGTTCCAAATTACATCAAAGTGATCAACTCCATTCCTAGTTTAAAAAAAAAAAAAAGGAAAAAGATACAACTGCCAAAGATACAATGTCTAGATCTGCAAGCTAACATCAAAACATGAAGACAATATTTTCCTACAGTTGACAAAAGCAGCAGTAGTTCCAAAATCTCCAAATGACAATGATTTAGAAACATTCAGGTGGTGGTTCACCTTTCTATCACAAATTAAGGTGAATGGACTCCATTCCACTAAATAAAATCATCTTTTTCTGCTCTTACAGATGTTTCCCCACAACTACTGTAATGCTAGATCATATAACCTCACTTCCATGGTTCAACCCAACTGGCAAAACTCAGGGTTGTTTTAGGAAAATATCACTTCTAAGGTTTTGGCTATCTACTGGTTTACGGACTGTGGTAAAATTGGTTCCTATAGCCCTCATACAACAGATCTCCTCTACCAGATTAATCCTAGCATCAGACAAGTAATTCTCCCCACAAGCTGACATTACTAAAGAACAAAAGTGAGACATACCTTGTGAAAAGAAAACACTAAGAAACTATCACTTCTCTGCTTTTCAGAGCAAGGGTTGGCTATGGTTGGGCAGAGGCAGCTATATTCACATACAATTTCAATGGCTTTACCACTTGGGACACTTCCTGCTCATCCTTGATATTTAAATGTGGAGACCTGGATGGGCTAAGATCTCTTCAGAACAAATAAGAGAACAGGTGAAACGTACTAATAAATAAACACCCCAGATCTCCACTCAACTAAGCCACACAAGTTCATGGCTTCCTTAAAATCTCACCTTGTAGCTGATGCTAGAAAAGAAAAATGCAATTTAGGAAACTTAATCTAGGAAATTTAACTTAGGGAATTTAACCTTTCTTTCCATCAACCTATCACACATCTCCAAATCTAAAAACAGTCAATCAACCACCAGGTGTTTAGTGACCTCAAAGCAAGGTACTTGGCAGAAATACAAATGTAAAACACTATCTCTGACTTATATATAATTTTTTTTTTAAAGGAGAGTATTCTAAGGAATTTTAGGTTAAAAACAACTGAGGTCACCAAGTTCAACTCCTACAAAGAGAAACCCTATGTTCAGTATTCATCAGAAGCAAGCTTCAGGCTTCTCTTAAACTATAGGGTTAGTCTCGTGAGACTGTCTAGCTACAATAACCAATTGGACTTAAAATCTACTGGCCATAACTTCCATATTAGCCTTAGCTTTGCCTTCAGGAGCAAAAAAAGAAATCCTTTACCATAAAGTCTTTAAAATATCTGGAAGCCACATTTTTACAAAACCGTGACTGGAAATGGCTGGAAAAGATTTCCTCAAGTAAAGAAGGTTCAACTGATACAAAGAATGGCAAGAAGGTATTCCAGTTTGGGAGAAAAGAACGGCAAGAGGTCAGATAAGGAGACCAGTGTGACTGAACCATACAATTCAGATTGAGAAGCAGTGAATATAAAACTCACTAAGGCAAATTCCTATCCTATTATTAAAGTACTTAAACGACAAGGTGAGAATTTTTATTGTTTTTATAGCCAAAAAGGAACAAATCTGACACAAATTACAGGAGGAAAATGTTTTTAAAATATGAGGATTGTGTGATGGACTTGTATCCCCCCAGAACTCATCTACTGAAGCTGGTATTTGGAGGTGAGACCTTGGGGAGGTAATCAGGGTTAGAGGAAGTCATGAGAGTGGGGCTGCTGTGATGAGATTAGTGTCCTTATAAGAAAAGACATCATAGAGTTTTCTCTTCTCCAACCCCCTCTCCACACACACTAAGGAAAGGTGTGAGAACACAACAAGAAGGCAGCCATCTGCAATCCAGGAAGAGTCTATATGAGAACCTGACCATGCTGGGCTCAGACTTCCAGCCTCTGGAACTGTTAGAAAATAAACTGTTTATGCCACTCAGTCTGTGGTATTTTGTTACGGCAGCTTAGCAGACTAAGACTGGAAAAGAGAGCAAATGGACACAAGGAGCCCCAGTGAGGAGACTACTGCAAGGTCTAGCAGTGAAGTTTACAGGTCAGAGCTGGCAGCAGGAATGAGGAAGCCATCAATTACCTATGGAAAAAAATAAGCTATTTCACCCAGCCCCAGGGTTCTGAGAAGTTATATTCAGAAACCCTCAATCTCCATTCCCATGCTCTCTCGTTTTGCTGTCTCACCATCTACTCTCACATCACTGCAATTTAATACAGATTTTTCAAGAAAGCATGAGGAATTATTACAATGGGGAATGCAGAGACAGAAAGCTCCAGAACTTTCTTGACTCTAGTTAAGTGACTGTCAAATCATCCTATAACCCAAACCTAGTCATTGTCTTATCCAGAATACTTAATAAATAGCTCCTATGGAGCCCACAAGTCCACAAACCTCCATCAAAACCACCCTAATAGGCCTACCAGCTCTGGGTTCTATAAAGTTTGGATTTGCTGATTTAAAATAAAATAAAGTGAAAAATTCTAAACAACACAATCCTGTAAACACATACATACAAAGAGGGAAAGCCCCAATATTTCCCAATAAAAGGTAAGCCAGGTGTTTTATTTTGTAAAAAAAATTTTTTAATCTTTATTTATTTTTGAGAGAGAGACAGCATGTGAGCAGGGGAAGAGCAGAGAGAGGGAGACACAGAATCCGAAGCAGGCTCCAGGCTCTGAGCTGTCAGCACAGAGCCTGAGGTGGGGCTCAAACTCACAAACTGTGAGATCATGACCTGAGCCAAAGTTGGACGCTCAACCAACTGAGCACCCCCAGGTGCCTTGCCATGTGTTTTATATAGCCAGACAAGCACACTAAATGGAAAGGGGCAGTAGTAGGACCTGGGGAAGCCTTCATCTTCCCTAATCATAAACCCGAATCAGTAGCATCATCAGATAGCTAGAGACCCTGATACCTTGTCATTTATGGGTAAGACAGCCCTTCCTGCTTCAAGCACATGCATATAGCAGATGAAGTTCCACATGCATGTCCCAACTTCAGCCTTGCACTCTTTTGTCCTCACTCAGGAATATACCAAATCCACTAGATCCCATGCTTTTAAATCTTTAAAATGTTAAACTCTTGGGGCACTTGGGTGGCTCAGTTGGTTGAGCATCCAACTTCGGCTCAGGTCATGATCTCATGGTTTGTGGGTTCGAGCCCCATGTCAGGCTTTGTGCAGACATCACAGAGCCTACTTCTGATTCTCTGTCTCCCTCTCTCTCTGTCTCTCCCATAATCGTGCTCTCTTTCTCTCAAAAATAAACATTAAAACAACTTTTTAAAAATGGGGTGCCTGGGGGGCGCCTGGGTGGCACAGTCGGTTAAGCGTCCGACTTCAGCCAGGTCACGATCTCACGGTCCGTGAGTTCGAGCCCCGCGTCAGGCTCTGGGCTGATGGCTCGGAGCCTGGAGCCTGTTTCCGATTCTGTGTCTCCCTCTCTCTCTGCCCCTCCCCCGTTCATGCTATGTCTCTCTCTGTCCCAAAAATAAATTTTAAAATGTTGAAAAAAAAAAAATGGGGTGCCTGGGTAGCCCAGTCGGTTAAGCATCTGACTTGAGCTCATGTCACGATCTCGTGGTTCGTGGGTTCAAGTCCCACGTCGGGCTCTGTACTGACAGCTCAGAGCCTGCTTCAGATTCTGTGTCTCCCACTCTCCCTGCCCCTCCCCCACTCACACTCTGTCTCTTTCTCTCTCAAAAATAAATAAACCTTAAAAATTTTTAATTAAAAATAAATAAAGAGAGGCACCTGAGTGGCTCAGTTGATTAAGCTTCTGACTTTGGCTCAAGTCATGATCTCCCAGTCCATGGGTTCAAGCTCCATGTCGGGCTCTGTGCTGGCAGCTCAGAGCCTGGAGCCTGCTTTGGATTCTGTGTCTCCCTCTCTGTCCCTACCCTGCTCATGCCCCCCTTTCTCTCTCCCTCTCTCTCTCTCTCTCTGAAAAACTAAAAATATGTTCAGATTAGTGCTCATCAAACAAGGCAAAAGCAGAGTATTCCTAAGAACTATTCAGCTGTCACACTTACTTAAGCCTGGGATTAACCTTGTCACTAAAAGAGATCCTCAACAAACATTTAAAACAACTAAGCTGAAAATAAAGGATTCAGGGATACTAATTTTGAGAGCTCTATGGTTTGGGATATAATTTAAAATTCTAACAAAGAATGTGTGTGAGAACTTCACTTTTTTGCCTCACTATCACCCATCTAACCAAAGAGAGAAAGAATTCATCTGAAGAATTTAGAAAATTTGAGCATTCACCTGATGTAATCTTCAATAAGTGACTGTCAGAAATGTATGAGTTTTGCATAAATAGTCATTCTCTCCATATATACTTGCAAGCTTAGAATCCCTTCCAGAGTTGCTATGCCACCTGACATAACAGGACAACCAATATCTGTGCAGAACCACAAGTCTCCACATTTTAGAAAGGAAATTCCTTAAAAATTACTTAACCTGATCACTATCACAACCCCTTAAGGCAATATTTTTATTTCCCTCATTTTACACATAAGATAAACAGACTGAGAGAAGTTAACATACTGCCCTAAGATCACAGATCTAGTAAATGATAAAGCCAACACTGAACCAAAACTTTGTGACTCCAAACCCCTCCTCTTTCCAATATACAGCAGTGTCTCTATTCTCCACCACCTTAAATGTAAACAAACGATCTTACAAAGACCACTGAAAAACAACCAGACTTTACCAGGTACTCTGTCAAATATCTACAGATGCCCTTCAACAAAATGAAAGCCCAGTCTACCTTTAAATAAACGAAAATACAAAATGGACTAATCAGCACCATTCAATACAATAAAAGCACAAGTATCTTCATTTTAATGCATTGAAAGTTCTGTTGCCAAAATTAAATTTAAACAACTTTTATTAAAATCTCTTCTGTATGTTTAATAGCATTTTTAAACTACCCTTGGGATAACTATTTTCCATCTGCTTTTACTTGCCTTTATAACTAAATAAACACTAAATCTTTGAAAAAGGGGGAAGTGAAAATAAAGAATTTTCCATACTATGAAGCAACCATTCTTTCTTAGACCTCAACTAAATAATAGCTGTTAATATTCCAGTATTTTACAACTATCAAATTCCATCTTCTTCCCAAGGCACAAAGCCTGATGACAGCTGGACAATAAGACCATGCACAAAAAGAATTACACTCTCCTAAAGACATTTCAAGTTGTAGTTTTTTATATATAATATCTTGTAATAACTTAATTTTTTTTTATTGTATGAAGGCTTTGATTATTTTGTTTTCTTTTTAATAAAAATAAATTTTGAAGCACTTTCTTTTGGAGAATACATCACACCATTTAAGTCTCCTGTTACAACAACAAATTTTAAAGATTTCTAGAGATATTAAATTCCCCCTCAAGACAAACCTTGCCCTGTGGAGATTAGTATCAGTGCAGGTGCAACTACAACTCATCAGTTTGCTACTTCTGAGGGGCAATAAGAAACCACAGGCAAATGTGTATCACTGTTGATTTCTCTATTTCCTCTGAAAAATGAAGTTACCAACTTCCTATAAGAATTATGAAGAGAATAGTGTATGAGTAAGTATTTACAAAATACTTCTACCATTAAAAGAGTAGTCTTTTAACAGTAAAACTCCTCCTTCCCTCAGTCATTCATTGGACAAAGTACTACTGCTACACAACTTGTTTAGCAAGCCTCCAGAGCCAAACTCCATCTGTGCTTTGTGGCACTACAAGGGAAATTATGTAAATATGAAGGCAAGAGAGACACTGGCTGTATAGCCTGTTCTGGGTTCCTACAGGAAAGCATCTCAAATCCCTGCAAACTTTAAGTGGATTTAATTACTCAATTATTTATTAAAGTTTATTTATTTAATTCAGCTTATTTAAGTATTCATGGTTTCAAGACAGCATCACTGGGAACACTTCAGGAAACAGGTTTGTAAGGTAACCAGAAAAATCCAAATGGCCAACTGACATGCCCCTGACATGATTATCAAAACAGATAATCAACAAACTAGTTTCACTGCTACTTTCGTAGTTTTTATCAATAATAAGACTGAGCCAATGACAGGCTCCTGAGGAAAACTTCACACACTCACTAGAATCACAGCTTGTTTTCAGTGGAGATGCCTTTAATGAGTATATTGCAGGAATAAACATTATGCTACTAATCTATGGAAACTTTTAACCAAATAAAAGGAGAGAATAAAGTTACCAAAGACTGGTTTTGTTCATTTGTCCCATAAAAAACTGTATTTTAGCTCCTCCTTTTCTTCATGGAAATAACTTGGTAGGCTTCTCTTATTTGTTCTCAGCCAACAGTTAAAACTGGGTATGTCAGGGTTGAGACTGCCTTTTGAAGGTGATCATACAGTGTTAGCTTTATATATTATATACATAATTATCTTTATGTGGGCTTGTATATCTGTATGTAAATATATCTTCTGCTAGCGCCCTGAAAATTTCCATGCAAACTGACCAGGGAAATATCAGTACACTCTTTGGTCCAAAAGATGAAAAAGTATATCCCTCTTCAAAACAGAAATTGATTCTCTAAATCAATGTACTGGCCACAATACTCAAACGCAAAGCTCAGCCTGAAAAGCCTATATTCCAAGAAGAATTTCCTCTATGTTAACAAGTCCACCACCATTATTTTTTCTGTATTTAATATAATAAATTATTCAGTCTAGACTTTTAGTCCAAAAAAGAAATTCTTATTTTGAATTGTAAAAAATACCTGGGAGACATACACAAGAGGGAGAGCTATAAAACCTTTTCAAAAATCCATTGGAACAGGTGGATTTTAGAATTCATTTTTTCAAATTTAAGAAAGAAATACAGTGTACATACCATAGGTTACAAATCACTTCAGCACCTGGTAACCACAAAAGAGCTAGGAAAACAGACTGTCAACGGCCTCCCTTCACATAAGGTCAGATTATGCCACTGAAATCTGACAAATAATTTAAGCTGAATTTAAAAAAAAAATTGATTCAGACCTTTTTGGATTTCAAAATTTACAGATCAGATATTGTGGACTTTTGGCAGGTAAAAGGTGGTCTTGACGTATAATGAATAAATTATGCAGGGCGCCTGGGTGGCTCAGTCGGCTAAGCGTAGGACTTTGGCTCAAGTCATGATCTCACAGTTCGTGGGTTCAAGCCCCAAATGGGGCTGGCTCTGTGCTGATGGCTCGGAGCCTGGAGCCTGCTTCAGATTCTGTGTTTCCCTCTCTCTGGCCCTCCCTCACACATAGTCTGTCTCTCTCTCTCAAAAATAAAAATAAAAACATAAATAAAAAAATAAAGCTATCCCTTATAGAATAAAAGAACTAGCCAATACTTGCTAGTATCTCAACTCTTGCTGAGAGCAGCAGCACATTTGCTCATTGACTGAAGCTGCGTGATCACATTAAGTTCAACCTGTGTTCCCTACATTAACCACCAATGAAGTGGTGGAATAGTAATCATGAGTTGATCCTGCTCATTTCAAAGCCTCACAATGGTTCACTGGCAAAACCACTGGAAGAGAAGAAACCAATTTTTGAGTGATGTCTCTGAAGAGATTTCACTGGAGTAAATGGAATAATCTTTCAAATTCACAAAACTTGCTCAGTTCAAATTCAGGCACTTTCCTAGCACCTAAAACACATCTGACAAAATGACACCTTGAGCCAACATTTTTAATAGCCAAAAACATGGTAAGGCATAGCAGTGGTTGTCTTTTTAGTTTTGTTTTTTTTTTTTTGATGTTTATTTATTTTTGAAAGAGAGAGAGACAGAGAGAGGAAGAGTGTGAGCAAAGGAGGGGCAGAGAGAGAGGGAGACAAAGAATCCAAAGTAGGCTCCAGGCTCTGAGCTGTCAGCACAGAGTCTGACGTGGGGCTCGATCCAACGAACCACAAGATCATGACCTGAGCCGAAGTCAAACACTTAACTGACTAAGCCACTCAGGCACCGCCCCCCCCCTTTTTTTTTAAAGTAATCTCTTCTGTCCTGCACCTTGTCTTAAATTAAATTGTTTTATTATTTTATTCCAAAAATTTCATCCCTGAGTCACGACCCAATGCAATCAAAATTAGTAACCAATCCCTAATCTGTTTACATTTCAGTGTCATCTTTAAATATGATCTTTATGTCCCCAGTCAGCTTAGAGTAGCTTGGATGACTCACCCTAGTCTTTATGAAAACACATTTTTTAACCTGGAACAAAAGAGAGCACGTTTCAAACAAGAAACAACAAAAAAATACAAAGCTCTCTCTACAGAAATATGCATTTTCTTCTCAAGTCATGGGCATGTTAAGAAATTACAGGATGATGTGGCTGGAAACAGAAAACAAGAGTTTCAAAGATAAGCGACATTACTAACAAATTTCTCTGTGGGAGCAAGAAAAGATCCACGAATACATAAAGACAGTTGAAGACTACGCTCTAGACCTGGGCTTCTCACTAACAAAAGGATAGTATAAGCCTGCATCCCACCCTGCCCTCACTCCAACCCCAAAGATACAAAGCAAAATAGGATGAAGGCAATGCTATAAGCCAGCCACAATGCATGTTCTTACAATCTCAGTTTTACTCAATGATGAATTAAAACATATTTATATTACAACAAATATGTTTGTGCTGGGGAGTAGAAAGTAAAATGCACATAAATCTTTAAGATAAAATTTCTTCTGTTCACTTGCAATGTGTTGCTTCAGGCTACCAGGGGAGTTTATGTTCTTTCTCCTCTGCTATTAAGAAAAAAGTGGAGAAGCTCTACTCTAGAGACTCTTAACATTCTCTCCAACCTGTCTCCCAGCTATTCTATCCTCTCAGGTCACGTAATTTTTATTTTACTTATTTATTTAAACTACATATCATTCCAGAAAGAATTTCAAGTAGCTAGGGAGAGAATATGGAGAAAACATTACATCCAAGTGGCAATTCCTAAGCATGGAAGAGGGTTTTCAAAAGGTGTACACATTTCTGTCCACCATTCTGCACTATTCAATATCTAGTCTAAAAAATGACAGTATTAAGAAGAAATCAACTGCACAAAAAAAAAAAAAAAGTAGATAAAGGCGGGGTGGTTCTTAGGTACCTGATGACCTTTCGAAAATACTCTTTGTGGGGGGAGGGACTTTTTTTTTTTTATTATTTAAAAAAACTACTCTGCTACCTGATTTCTTCTTAGACTTTTGACAATACATATAATTTTATGACATTGAAAAGCAACTTTGATATGGTACTCTTGTGGGGTATCTATTTCCTCACCCCCACTACCACTAGCACAGCACCTGGTATACAATAATAGTTCAATAAACATTGGCTATAATTCTGGTTATAATATTACTATTCATTATTAATATTATCATTAGTATTACCTAAAAGGGTGCCACAATAATAATGGCAGCTACCATTTTTGAAGCTGCTATATGGCAGGCAATATATAATCCTGTTTGATCCTCTTAAAGATTTTGAAGGTAGGCAGTATCATCCACTTTTCACAAGAAAGAAAAGTATGCTCGGATCATTTAAATGATTTGCCTAGTCACCTAGGGCCACCCAGCTAATAAGTGGCAAAGTACTGATGCTAATCCAGTTGTTTGGTTCCTGGACCCAATTACTCCCACTCTCAGACAGTACCCCTCTTATAAGTCAAGAATTTAAGGGCTCTCTCACTGATAGACTCCAATTAGATTCCACTCCATTTCAGTCAGCACAGGTCAAAGAATGACAGGAATTCCTCCAGTCACCACACAACCAATTTATATACAAATATAAATCTATATCTAATGCATCTTATACTCCACATATATATAAAAAATTGTATTTTTACATTAAATTATTAGCCAAAGTCACTAATTTTATACATCTAACTCACCATTGTCATCAATCCTTGGCCTGATAATTTATCTCCCTCTGAGTTCATCTCCCTAAGGGTATTCATTCACTCTCTTAACTTTAATTATAACTTGCAGGCATAAAAAACAAAATCTACATCTCCTATCCAAAGGAAATTGAAGTGTGGATAAAAATACATGTGTGTACAAAAAGGTGTTCACTATCACATTTTTTTAATAACAAAAAGCAAATTAAAAAAATCTCTAAATGTCAAGCAGTAAGAGAATGGATTTGATAAGTTATGCTATCTCCATTCCATGTAATAGCACACAATTTTAAATCAAGTTTTAAAAGAATCTTTAAGAACATGAGAAAAATGTTCGTAGTATTAAGTGAAATAAAAAAGGAGGACATAAAATGAAACCATCATTAAGATCTCAACTTTGCAAACATAGGACTAATAGGAAAAACAAAACCAAATAAATCAAAATGTAACAATCTCCTCTGGACAGTGAAATAATGGATTTTTTTTTCCTTTGTTGCTTTTTCTGTTCTCCAACTTTCTTTTCAAGGATAACTATTAATTTTATAGGCAAAAAAGAGTTGCTGCTATTTTTTGTTTGTTTTTACCAACATCTTTAACTCATCTCCAAGCACTCTTCTCTCATAAATTCCAAAATTAGCTAGAGAGTCCCAGGTAGTGTGAAACTAAAAGTGCTCAAAAAAATTCAGCACTATCACCCTTCAGTTATTCTAGAACTGCAATCTTAAGCCATTTCTCTTACCTACCGAAATCCAATCTTTCAAATTCTGTCAATCTTTTTCTTCTGTATTTTTCCTTCCTACTCCCTATACTAATACCAAGTCCAACCTTCACCAGCTCACCTCTAGATTAGCACATTAGCCTCCTGAATGAACAAATGCTTTCCTTATTCTATTGTCTAACCGCTAACAATTCACTCCACCAGAGCTAACTAGGTGCCAGGCACTCATCTTGGAGCTTTACCTGTATTAACTCAATTAATATTCCTAACAACTCTATGAGGATAGCTACTATTAGTCCTATTTTACAGATTAAGAAAAAGAAGCACAGACAGGTTAAGCAATTTACCCAAGATCACCCAATTAATAAGCAGCAATGACTGGATTTGAAGATATGTAGTCGGCTCCAGATAATAGTATGTAAATATGAGCTACTCCAGGAGTGCGGTGGCGATCAATAAAAACCAGCTTCTCTTTCCCTGAACTGTATAGCACCTTGGAGCAAGTCAAATCCCATTTCCGGGTATCTTTCCATGCTACTCCACATCTAGGAGGCCAGTTCTTCTCTTCCCTAATTCATTTTCCATATCTCCTTCAAAAATGAACTCTAAATTCAAGATCTCTGAGTTTTCCTTAAGACAGTTCCCGGACTCCTCAGCACATTCTCATTCTCACACGTTCAATTTTAACTACATTAATATGTAGTTGTTGATATTTTCTTAGGTCACATTAGTTTACCCCACAATTTTACATGTTATCATCATATCTAGAAAATGGAATGCCTCGGGACGCCGGGGTGGCTCAGTCGGTTAAGAGTCCGACTTCGGCTCAGGTCATGATCTCGCGGTTTGTGAGTTTGAGCCCCGCATCGGGCTCTGTGCTGAAAGCTCAGAGCCTGGAGCCTGCTTTGGTATCTGTGACTTCCTCTCTCTCTGTGCCCTCCCCGCTCATGCTCTCGGTCTCTCAAAAAATAAATAAATGTAAAAAAAAAAAAATTTTTTTAAGAAAATGGAATGCCTCCACTTTTTTTGATCTATGTCCTTCTCCATTTCCCACCTTCCTGAAAGCTACTAGACTAGCACAAAGTATCTGCATAAAGTAGATACTAAATATGCAATTAACTAATAAATATGAAATATGTATGGCTCCACTATTTAACAAAGTCATTCATTAGTCTTTAGAACTGACATATTTCAACCTTTATCTTCTCATTTTATTCCCTAAACATAAAAGCATCATATTTCTAATTGCAAAGGCCTCATCCAAAAAAATATATTCAAATTATACCCAAAAGCAATTTTATTAAATGATTTTTTTTTAAAAGGTATCCCACATGCTAAGAAAAAGCTTTTTTTTCCCCCCCAAGAGACTCTAATAGTGGTACTTTACTCTTATGGGAGAGTTCTATCCAAGTCTTCCACAACACTAAGCAGGCAGTGACATTCCAGGCATGACTGCCAATTGTTCAGTAACAGAAAACACTATCTGGCTTTAATAAGAGATTATTCTAAATGGCACCCGTTAAATCTAAAATGTAAAAGCAATTGTTTTTACATTTAAGGTTGGGTATCTGCACCTTCATCTTCCTATTCCAAAACAATTATTTTAAAACTCAAAGAAAAAGATATACTAAAAGATATCCTAAAAGACAGAAAGTTGACCTCGTATTTAAATTGTTAATGAAGGGGCACCTGGGTGGCTCAGTCCGACTTCAGGACTTGGCTCGGCTCATGATCTCGGGTCATGATCTCACTGTTGGTGGGTTCGAGCCCCGCATCAGGCTTTGTGCTGTCAGCTCAAAGCCTGGAGTCTGCTTCAGATTCTGTGTCTCCCTCTCTCTCTCTGTTCCTCCCCTGCTCATGCTCTGTCTCTCTCTCAAAAATAAATAAACATTAAAAATAAAATAAATAAATTGTTAATGAAAATAGAGGTGCCTACATGGCTCAGTCGGTTAAGCATGTGACTTCGGCTCAGGTCATGATCTCACAGCTTGTGAGTTCGGGCCCCGCATAGGGCTCTGTGCTGACAGCTCAGGGCCTGGAGCCTGCCTCGGATTCTGTGTGTATGTCTCTCTCTCTCTCTCTCTCTCTCTCTGCTCCTCCCCTGCTTGTGTTCTGTCTCTCAAAAATAAACATTAGAAAAAGATTTTAAAAATGTTAATGAAAACAGATGAAAATAAAATTCACTACAGGTAAGTATGCCTCACTGTATATAACAAGTAAGTCTCATTATCTAATCAAATTGTTCTTCAAATACATTATAAGCCATGACTGCTTAAAGGAACACTACAGGGACTGTTCTAAAAGGCATTCAATACTCACAGCTATAATCTTGTCTTTAATTTTTTTTTTCCAAGTTGGAACTTTCATATACACCTTTTCTCTAAAAGACTCCTTTGCTACTTAGCTTTTATCTTAAATGAGCCACTCAGGGGCGCCTGGGTGGCGCAGTCGGTTGAGCGTCCGACTTCAGCCAGGTCACGATCTCGCGGTCCGTGAGTTCGAGCCCCGCGTTGGGCTCTGGGCTGATGGCTCAGAGCCTGGAGCCTGTCTCCGATTCTGTGTCTCCCTCTCTCTCTGCCCCTCCCCCGTTCATGCTCTGTCTCTCTCTGTCCCAAAAATAAATAAAAAACGTTGAAAAAAAATTAAAAAAAAAAAAAAAATGAGCCACTTAACAGCAGACCATATTTATCCTAAAATATATTTTTCTTTACATGCCTACTGACTATGCAGTTACTCTCATTCATCAGAACTTGCCAGAAGCAAATGTCGAACATGGTTCAGTTACCCAAATAACAGTATTAAATTTGAACAAGCGTATATTACCACAGGTTTATTACAAATTTTAACACTGATAAATACACACTATGAAGCACACCCTGCTCATTACCTTAAAATACCTTAAATGAAAAGAGCAAACCTAGTTTACCCTCTACTTAAAATCACCATTCCTATGTATATTACAGTTCAGTTAAAACACATATTGGTAAACATTTGGTTTCCTTTCTCGACTTTTTTTCAAATGCTACAAATAATACTACAACAATTTGAAAAGCTTACTCCATGTTTAAAAGGATGAGCAGATATTTACTAATCTACCATGGATTTTCTTTAATTACTTTTGAGAAGCAGATGCAAATATAAAAGGGAAACACCTGGAATCCTTGCAGTGATGTAAACGTTTTGGTATCCTCGCTGTATCACTGTCAATAACCTAGTTCTAATATTGTACTACGGTTTGGCAAGATGTTACTTTTGTGGAAAACTTGCTAACGTATACATGGGAACTCTATAATGTTTCTTAAATTATATGAATATATGCCTTCATATATATATATGAATCTAAATTATCATGAGACAAAAAGTTTAATTAAAAATTTTAGGGGCGCCTGGGTGGCGCAGTTAAGCGTCCGACTTCAGCCAGGTCACGATCTCGCGGTCCGTGAGTTTGAGCCCCGCGTCAGGCTCTGGGCTGATGGCTCAGAGCCTGGAGCCTGTTTCCGGTTCTGTGTCTCCCTCTCTCTCTGACCCTCCCCCATTCATGCTCTGTCTCTCTCTGTCCCAAAAATAAATAAAAAACGTTGAAAAAAAAAAATTTAAAAAAAAAAAAAATTTTAATTTAATGACAACTCATTTTTTTCTGGCCCTATATCAATACTTTCTAAAAGCATAAAGCTTGTACAAGTGAAAAATTTTCCCACAAAAAAGCAGTAAGTAACTTAAGAATGAAAAATTGTATTCCTTTTAAAAATTAAGAGCTGGTAAAGAGTTCTTACAATTATTTCCAAAACTCTTGAGCAAGAAGAAATCTATCATGCTACAAAAGTCTGCTTTGAGTAACGAAAAGTAAAGCTTTACTTGCTAATTAAAATAACTTTCTAGAAATATCAAACACAAATAGACACATTATATATAAATAGCTTACAAAATGAATTTATCCCACTTCCTTCCAATATGTTTTACTACTTGGATTCAAAAGCTAATAAAGGAAATTTGGGGAGTATCATGTAAACGTTTAAACTACTAAAAATATGGGCACCTGGCTGGATCAGTTGGTTAAACTTCCGACTGTTGATTTCGGCTCAGGTCATGGTTTCATGGTTCATGACACTGAGCCCCACGTCAGCCTCTGCAATGACAGAACTGAGACTGCTTGGGATTCTCTCTCTCCCTCTCTCTCTGCAGCGCCTGCACACATGCAAGCATTCTTTCTCTCTCTCTTTCAAAATAAATAAATAAACATTAAAAAAAAAAAAAACTACTAAAAATTAAACCCAGTATCACACACTCAAAATTCTGAAGTGGGAGGGGAAAGCAGACTTAAACACCTGAATGAACTACTTCCTTCCATTTTACCAATCCTTTAATCAAGTTTTCCCCTGATACACTGGCCTCTAACATAGTACCTCACTTTTAACGCCTACAAAGAGAAATACCTCTCAAGGTCACTTATAAGAACATCTCAGACGCTGTCCTACCAAGGGGGCAAATTCAGTCTTATGATCATAATTCCAAGAAAATGTACACCTTGATAAAGAAATAGCATTGTAACAGATTTCTCCAGTCAAGTAAGTAATAGTAAATACATATGCATTTTTTCCAGTCACTTCTGAAGAAGTATCAGCTATTATATGTTATTTGTTTTAGGAATAAGATTAAAAAAAAATATGCACTGCAAAATATGTTTTCAGCTAACGAAATTCTAAATGTATTATATTTTTTCTCAAAAAAAGCCCAATGTGAAATTAAGTCATCCTCAAAAAGAACATAAGAAAAAAAATTATTCCGCACAACTACAGTTTTCATGAGGCAAAAGAAGGGCGTTTTACAATGTTACTCCAAAGACAAAAAAAAAACAAAAAAACCTCTAATCTTTAAGTCAGTTCTTCAGAAAGAAAATCAGATCTTCAGCTCCTTTTATACTGCAAATAAACTAGCATTAGGACGTATCATGTATCTTTCGAAATCAGGACAGAAGATAATTCAGATGGCAATAAACCATATAAAGAAAATAATATTGTTGTACCAATTTCTTCAAGAAAAAATAGCTATAGAAAATCTTTATCTACCAATACACTAATATAAAATAATCACTCATGCCATTGTCCTTTCCCAAAAATTTAAATCTATTCACTAATTATTAAAGGTCATGCCTTTTTTTCCCTGGAATTTAAAACAAACCACTGAAATAAATATTACCATGTCCACTGAACACATGTGTTTAAGGTCAAACTTTCAACAGATAAGTAACAAACCTAACAGTTTTAAAATTAAAAATTTCCCACTCCAAAGAATCAAATACTGTATGACTACTTCTGCAATGCTGAAAAATAATTTTTTCATCGTATAATGCAAGCGACAGAAAGAAGGCTCACAAATGCTCCAATGTCATGCTTATAATAATACAAACCAAGTTCACACATACTTTCTAATTTCACACACTACATAAATCATACATTAATTTTTAAAAGTGAAAAAAATATAATTGCCTTTATTCTAAAACCAAAGTATTTCTGATATCAATTTTCTAAAGTTCATGTCCTTCTTATCAATGAATGTCAGTTAAATACATTTTCCATAATTCAAGCTGGAACAGACTAAAACAGTAATGTCACTACTTATTTAAGGAAATATAGTAAGTATCTACTATGTATCAAACTAAATCTGAAAGTACTGGAAAATGAATTATTAGTTGCAAAAATTGAGATACAGTCAAAACAGTAGTAAAGAAAATATATAGCCTTCTTCTACATTAACTACTGGTATTTTATCATATCCTTTTGAATAGGTTTATATTAGCCTTTAGGATGTTTAAAACCTAAAGTGTTTTTATTTTATTTATTTGAGGTGTTAAACAGCATGCTATATTTTACCCATGAACTGCAATTTCATCATGAAATACAAATTTTAATAAATTATGTTAGTGAACTATTTTTAAATAGAAACACTTTTTAAATATAAAGTGGTAAAAATGTTCTAGGTAATGACATTTCCTTCTTTCCTCGTGTTTTGCTCTCACAGTATCTTAAGAAATCAACTATCATTTTAATAGGGAAAATACAAGCACCGGTCAAAGAGCAGTTACTAAATTTCAGTCTAGGGATTTGACAGCTGGTTTTCTTAAGATGACGCTGTCCATGGCATTAGTTATTTTTTCGTCTTTGAGAACTAAGGAATAAGTTTAACTTAAAAAGAAAATTATAGCTTTTGTACACTGGAATGGACGTTGCTTCTGGACTGTTTAGTTTTGAAATCACGAGTTTAAATAAGTTAGGGGAAAAAACAAATGCATACTTAAGAAATATGAGATAAATGTTAATAATGGAGAATAGTTATAAATATAAAGTAAATTTAAAGACCACAGCGCTAATGTAGAAATAGGAATCTTATTAAACTTATTCTAAATATTATCCTAATGTAATCTGAATGTAGAATTCAGTCATCTAACAGATATCATTTGAAAATAAATCTTTCTATTCATTTATTTGTAACATTTGTTCCTTGAACATTTTTAAAACTGTCCCCATTTTTAATTTGCTCCAGACTTCCAAGGGAATAGCCACCTTTTAAAATAAGTCTTACTAATTCTTACTTGACTCAATATGCATACAATAATATTTTACCAAATTTTTAGAACACAAAGGTTTAATAAGGCTAATAGGCTCAAATTTTAGCAAAATTTAAAAATATACATATGTAAACAAACATTTAAAAAAAACTATATATAGACCACACATGGACCACAGAGCCTTTTTTCTGGTACTTGTCCAAACACAGAGGCAGGATATGATCCCTTGTACTCAAAGAAGACAAATTCAACTTAAAGATTCATGGAAAACAGAAGAATTTTACATCGATATTTAAATTCTTACAGAAATATCAATGGATCCTAAAGTCAACAGCCCATCTGAGGCTTGTTTTTGCTTCTAATTTGAAATGGACACAACAGAATGGCATGAAGATATTAAAATACTTCATATTTTTCTACTAACATGTATCAAACACCAAAATAAGAGTTCCTGATTTTAGATACCATCTTACCTGATCCACTGAACTGACTGCTTCCCAGTGTTGTTGGTCTGGTTTTCCCACTATTAACAGGTGGAGAAAACATCTACAAAATAACCCAAATGTATCTGTTAGTCCTGAAATTCTTCTAGACTCCTCGCAAACAAAAGTCCGCCAAGAGCCATCAGTTACGTATTTTAGAAGGAAGTTAAGATAAAATGGAGATATACATTCAGACCCACAAAGGCAATTACACTCAGTGATATTATTTCCTAATACTACTTAGAAATATTGGTTATATTCTGTTCTCAAAACCCACTCATTTACATGAGAAAGTCTAAAATTATTAAGTTTAAATGGCAAATTTATGTCCATCACCTTTACTTTCTAACAGAAATCTCACATTTACATTACCACATAGTCAGAATCATACCCAAAGAAACTACTACATACAGTAAGGATCCATTATAACCCAGTTTTATAAAGTAGGTGTTGGTCCTGCCTCCTAACAACAGTTAATAAAGGAATTCAGCCCATGAGAGATAAAGGCAGTAGGCTTTCTTCGGTTTAAGCTATTCTTGTCAATCATTTCCTATGGTAAAAACTTTAAAATACATATACCTTACTTATGTACACATATACATACATATACACATTCACACACATAAATTTATGTACTTAAAAGTGTTCAGCCAAAAAGAATGGAAATTCCAGCCTCTATCTTACTTTCTCATAACTGACATCTTTCAGATATCATAAATTCTATCACATCTCAGGGAGGGAAATAGAGTGCAGAAAAAAATAATTTTCTTTTTTCATTCAAAGTTCAAAATCCCTAAGAATCATCAGGGTCAGAGGGTGACTCAACCAAAGCTCATGGTTACATTGTTCTCCTTTTAACTGGTTCAATCAAATGACCCCTCTGGCATTAAAGTTTTAAATCTGCAAGTCTAGACATTACATCAAAGTTCAGGTGTCCAACTTGGGGGAGCTGGACTCCAGCCCTGAGAACTACTGCTCAAAGCAGATGGAGTTCACGCTGCCTAGTCTCCACGTCGCTTCCCACACCACCACCACCCCCCGCCTTTTTTCCTCTCTTTCTTTTTCTCCTTCTTTCTTTCTTTCTTTTTCTTTTTTTCTTTCTTTCTTTCGTAAACCTCAGCAGAACCCCAAGATGCCGCGGAAAGCTCTCATACCGCACTGAAGTCCAGCAGGTCGCTCAGCTCCTTATCGGTCCCTATAGCGGCCATGCGCTGCTGCTGGGGATTCATCTTCGGTCACTTCTAGCAGGTCCTAAGGCAGAGGAAACAGGCTCAGAGAGACCACCACGGCCCAAAGTGTGTGAGGGGAAGAAGAGGGGCGTAGGGCAGGACCGAGAGCTCTGGGCTGATTTCCAGCACTCAACTCGTTCCCACCGCCGCGCGGGCAGGGGGCAGGAGAGCCCAGCACCGCGCCGGGTCGGTGAATCCACGCGTTCCTCCGCGCGGCCCGGGAGCGTCGCGGCGGCTCCCGCAACTCGCCGCCTCTCCTGCAAGTTTCCGAGCCCAACCCTGCCCCCTCCCCGGTGCCCCCTCCCCGGCGCCCCCACCCCGCGCGGCCAGCCTGGTGCTCGGCGCTGCGCCCGGCCGGGCGGGGGTCTCGGGGGGCGGGGTGAGGGGCGACTAGGCGTCCAGTGAGCGGAGTGGCGACGAGGGGAGATGCGAAGTGACTCACTGGCTCGGCAACAATAGAACTGACAAGTTGCAGGGAACGCGCCGCTCGCAGGCCCGCGTCTGCCGCCGCCGCCGCCCGGACGTCCCCAGCGGGCCCCGGGGGTCGAAAAGCAACCCCCGCGCGTCCCAGGGACGTTTGTAAAAAGAAAATACAAACCCCGACAACTAATCTCGCTCTTACCCGGCGCCCTCCTCCCCTGGCTCGGCCTCCTCCCACTTTTGCTACCCTGCCCGCGGCCGGCCAGCCCCGGACCTGCCGAACAATGAGCCCGGCGCGGCGGCCGAAGCAGCCTGCTCTCCCGCGCGCCCCGGAGCTGGAGCCCAGTGCCGAACGGGGCGCGCAGGCCGAGCGCGCCGCCCGCGGGCCTGGCCGTCCGCGACTCTCGCCTCCGTCCCCACTCCGCTCCCCAAGTTGGAGGGAACCCCAGGCTCGCCTCTGTACAAAGGGGAGAGGAGTTGGGGCGCGGGCCGGGGGCGCCTCCGCTCCGGCAGAGACGTGGCGGCGCCCCTCAGCCCCTAGCCCCGCCACGGCGTACCCCTCCCGCTCGTCTCTCCGCAATTACCTGCCGCCCCGTCTCCGCATCCAACCACCCCGATTAAAGTTCACTTTGGCCGGGAGAGCGGGCTCGGGCTTCCCCTTGTACCTCCCGGCGGCTCGGCTCACTTTGCCCCGCGCGAGCTTTCGGATCCGGGCGGGGGAGGCGGCTCTCGGGCCTGGCCGCCCCTTCCTCCCGGGGCGGGCTGGCGGTCCCCCCGAATAGAACTTGTGGGTCTCCTCAGGCGGACATTTTTTTCGCTGAGGCGGCCTCAGCACCGCGCTCGGCTCGGCTCCGGATCCCTCCGCGCCGGGAAGAGCCCCGGGTTAACCCTTTCGTCCCCGGCGCGCTCCAGCCGCCTGCGCCGAGGAAGTGGGGCCAGCGGAGGGGGTGGGGAGGAGCCGGCGGGAACGGGGAGGGGCCGCCGCGCGGCCGGTGGACAAAGCCCGCGGTGGGGTGAGGCGGGACGGAGTGGGGGCCGCCGGAGAGGGGCGGGAGACGCGCGCAGGCACCCCGCGAAGCAGGGCCGGGCCGCCCGCGGAGGGCGCCTCGTCGGTGCCCCCGGGAGCAGGGCGACAGGCACCGCGGCGCCTCCTCTGGTTTGTCCCGCTTCTGCCTCGGGCGGCAGAGCGGCGCGGAGGAGACGCAGCTGCGGGCGCATCTGGATCCGTTGCCCAGGCCACCCAGCCCAAGGCCGCAGAGCCCTGGAGGCTCCTGTTCCCAAGCAAGCCGCGTTGGACGCCGGACGCCGCACTCGGCCTGGCTCGGTCGTTGCAGCCCTGGCGGCTGCGCAGCGCTCGGCGCGGAAAATTCGTGCGTGATGAAGGGAGACTGAGCCACTTTGGTCCGCGCTCGGAGTAGGTGCCGCTGGTCGAATTCGTTGCTGAGCAGAATGACAGAAAAGGGGCAAAAGCTCCCTCAAACCACACAAAGCAGCGTGGGCTTCAGGTACCCAAACACTCCACTACACAAGCCCTCAAGTCTACAATCACCTCTTCCCACGCGAATCCTGGTTGGGGGCCACCGAATTGGACAGCGGGGAAGAGTTCTTGGAAATGGATCAAGCCAGTGCCTTCATCTTGCAGAGATGGCCCAAGGAGGTTTGATCGCAAAGCCACTATTTTGGCGCAAGTTCTGAACTTGGCCTGAAGAAGCCCCAAACAATAAAAAGAAGACAAAATAGACCTCAATTCCTTTCAGTTTGGAAATGGAAGTAAGGTTTTTTTCCAATGGCAGCCAGTGTTTAACTCTCTTGGTTCAGTGAGTGCAGTAAGGGCCAGGCAGAACAAACACAGAAGAAAGAAGACACACCCAACGTTAACAAATTGAAGGAAGCGGCCAAAGGCTTGAGGGCAACGACATGAAGGAGTCATTGGAGCCCAGATTTGCATGGAAAGAAGGAGGTAGATTCAGCTGCAAATATGCAATTGCTATACTTTATTACAACCCAAGCTGTCCAGAGAGAGAAGGCATTTGTGGCTTGGGGCTAGGGGTTTCCATGACGTTGTCAACGGCCACGCTCCAGACCTTGTACCAAATCCTGTGGTAGCTTCTTCGTTATCCACTCTCAGTTATCTAGGTTAACACCCCATGTTCTTAGCCGTCATATCCGAGCCTTGACTGCATACTGGAGCATGTGGTTCCAATATAAGCAAATTAGAATTAATTCCAACCTAAATAAAGCAGCATAATCCCATCCCTACCACAGTTACTAGTTTACTGGTTGGCAATGGGCATGACACAATTTGGGACGAGAGGAGCAATTTGCTGTGGACTTTCAGGGAAGTTTTTGTTTCATATTTCAAGAGAACTTCAGCGTCAACCTCCTCTTTTTGCATGTACTCCAAAAATCAGAGGGCATAACAACAAAAATTGAAGGTATATCACCAACATGTTGTATGAAAAAAAAAAAAATTTAAGGAGCCCCTGGACTGTGGGCAGCCATTTTCCAACCACAAGGTCTGGCTAGGTTAAAATAAAGCAGGCATGGAGAAAGCAAATTGACATGATCTTTGATGATGTTTTTGAGCTTTGCATCAAATGGCTTCTGAACCCAGGTCTATGATCATTGATGAAAACAACAGGATTAGAGTTTTCTGCTGTTTGTAATCTAGTGTGTTCTAAGTAATATAGGCCGGATGGCTATTTTTTCGTGGCAAAGACCTCAACATAAAATGGAACGTCTGTCTAGAACTTTTAAGGCCCCATTCCATGGGTAAGATTCTATCACTCAGGGGCAAAACTGAAGAGAAATATTGGGGAAAGGAGAATGTAATCCCATCTGAAGGATTTATGCTGTTTCAAAAAATAAAAACAGAGAGCTAGTTTCTTCTCGTCTTTCTTCTATAACTAATTGAGAGGAAGAAATAGCTATCTCCCCAAACCCTCAGTCATGGGGGCTCCCTTCCTCTTTTGAAGGACTGACTGGTGATGTTTTTTATATCTATTATGGATCATATTTATATGATTTATATGATTATATTTATACTTTATTTTCCATACTATATTATATACTCCCTGAGCACTATGATTGCCATGCTTCTCTGTACCATGTACCTAACATGGCACTAAGTACATAGTAGACACTCAAAAAAGGGAGACTGGAATTAAATCTATCAATCATTTGACATTATAACCTGAATTTATTTTTCATACTGTTAGGTAGTCTTTGCATGTATCATTTTTAATGCCAGAATATTATTCCCACCAGTGGATTTCCTGTAATACTCCTAATAAATATGGAAGACAAAAAGAGTATAAAAACCAGTTTTGTGTCACTTCTAACTAATTTCTGGGCCTTTGCTGACCCTGTTAGATAGAGCCAGAGGGCTTTATTGAATAGCTCAGGGAAAAACAACTAGTAATACAAATTCAATGATAATTGAAAGTACTATCCTATATCTATAATATAAATTAACCAATATTCAAATATATTTAATAACCATTTATTACATGCAAGGCTGGTGCTGATGGCTGTGAGGAACAGAGAGTCTCAAACCCAACCTGCCTCAAGAAGGTTACAATCTGATATATTTTATTTCACTATTCACCTTAACCTGCCACTGGACAGACACAAGAATTCTGTCTACATAGTTTCAGTTCCCACTTTTTTAGAGCCCCCACTCTACACTCTAACACACAAACACACACACACACACACACACTCATACACACAATCACACACACACACACACACACACACACACACACACACACACAATTTTATAAGGGAGACCTGAGTTGCCCAGAGAAACCTTTAGTAGTCAAAAGGAATAGCAACTGAAGCAATGGGCTTTGCTTCCCTGGGAGACTGACTTGCACTTCGCCTCTTGTTTACAAGGAAATATTCTAGAAAGTTCATAGAAGGAGGAGGAAGAAGAGGTAAGAGAATAAAGCTAACTAAGTCAAGTAGCCAGTTGCTATCTAGATGGAGTGAGTGGCCTCCTAGGGCTATCCATCTAGAACCAAGATTCATGGGTAATGGACTCCCTTGTAGCTCCGTTCTCCATAGGAGAGCAGCTAGTTCTTGCTTTCTTTTCCATAGCTATCCCCTTGGGACCAAAGGGAACAATTTTATGTTACAATTAACTTTGTAAGTATTACCTGCAGTTCATGGCATTTCCATCACTGGTTAACTAAAAGCCAAGATTTTCCACCCTACCAAAAGCCAGATTCTACTAGTCATCAAAGGTCCACTCTCTTCATTCTCACTCTAACAAGAATCCCTTGTGGGATTTCCTAATACAGATTTTGTCTTTTCTCTCTGTTCATAGGTAAAAAAGAGTTCTGTATCCCCTGCTAGTGTAATTTATTATTTAAGCCATTAAATGGCTTGTGTTAATGCTATTTTCATACTTGAGACATCCCTTAATTGTCCATCTTATATTCAATGTCTTTTTCCCCTTTAGGATTTTCTCTTTCATATTTAACAAAAGCATGCATTTATACCAAAATCAAGAGAAATTCAGAGTCAGAAAAGGAAAAAAGAAACATGTCAAACACTCTAAAATATCAAACCTAAATAGCCATAGATTTTAATTTTTAAAAAGTCAGTATAGTAAATCAAGTAAAACAAATAATCTCTCTTCCATAGTCCTATGTTTGTATCTTGGCACAATGCCTAGTGCATAGTGGATGCTCAATAAATATGTATTGAAAAACGAATGGTTCTCTCCCTCTTGGTAGAGGTGGTAATTTAACATGTGTTCTGAATTTTGCTCCTTCCTAATATCACACTAAGAAATCAGTACAGGGATTTAAAAAATATTTTTATTTTAGAAATTTTCAAACCTATTTTAAAAAAAGGTAAACAGGGTAGTATTAACAACCTCCATATACTTACTTAATCACCCATTTTTAATAATTATGGATTCTTCATCTATCTTTCCTCCCACTTTTCCTCCCCTATGTTAACATAAATCCAGTACATCATGTCATGTCAGATTAACATCATGAGAAGCCAAAAAGAGACAATGGCAACAAAATTTGAGAAGCCTTTTAGCTGGAAAAGCAGAAGAGTGCTAAAAGATGTAGTAGACTATCAAAACTGAATCTTAAGGGGGCAATGAAGTAAATCAATAATCAAACCTATATACACTGAAGTGTTACCAAAAGACTCATAACCAACCAGTTCCAGGCTCCTCTTGAAGTGAAATGAGGAAAGAGGGTAATACTATAAGGAGGATTGGTTGCCAATCTGTTTAAGAGACAATCAGATCCCCAGAATCCCTTCCCAACTCCATGCAATCAGGCAAATAAATGCTTCTCCTCTACCGAAACAAAATACTGCAAACTTATTCCCTGCAGATGATGAAGCAGGAGGTCTTTCAGGGGCAACGGGATTAAGTGAACATTTGTGTATTGGATGCTGAGGCCTCCAGATATCTTTACCAACTTGGCTCCCAGATTCAGGGCAGCCAGGCTTTCAATTTTCAAGGAAGAGATTAGAGGATCCTTCTCTATGGAATCTGATCAACCCAAAAGGAAAGACCTGAAGATACTGATGTGGGAAGTTCCCCAATGATAAGCCCAAACAAATTAAGGTAAGTTTACAACTGACAAATCCCCACCCATACTCAGAATTTCCTGTCAGCAGTTTGTTGCCCTGTTCTTAAATATGAGTGGACAACCAAGGATTATCAGACACTTGAGGGAAGTCACTATCATGTGAGACACTTAGACATTTACTATCATGTGAGGCAGTTAGACATTTAGAATTGAAAACAGGAGAGCATAAACTTAATAATGGAATTGGAACAAAAAGTTGAGAAAATTTCCTAGTAAGCAGAACCAAAAAGAAAGGACTGGTTCTGGAAATTCAAAATCCAAATAATAAAGGCTCCAAAAAGAGAGAGGGCGTTCCGGAGTGGGGGGGGTGGAGGGGGTGGGGATATGGGTATCATCATCTATGAAACAATCTAAGAAAAATTTCCAGAACTGAAGTACATGAGTTACCAAATTAAATGAGTTCACCAAGAGCTACCACAATGGATAAAAATAGATCTATACGAAAGCCTGAGATCAGGAAATTTGAGCACACAGCAGACAAAGAGAAGACCTTCAAGCTTTCAGAGAGGATATAAAACAGGACAAACACCAAAGACTAACACTCAAAATGGCAGTGTCCACTGTTCAACAATAATACTAGAAGCTAGAAGGCAATGGAGCAAGACCTTCAAATACTCCAAAGGAAAAAAAATTGCTAAATAAATTAATGATTTGGAAGTATATTTTCTTGTAAAAGATTTTTTCTCTTTAAGTAATCCCTACACCTAACATGGGGCTCAAACTTACAACCCCGAGATCAAGAATTGCATGCTCCACCAACTGAGTCAGCCAGGCGCCCCCTGGGACTGTCTTAAAAATAACTTTATGTATCATTTTTAACCCAAATATTGCTTTTCTCTAGTTTGGGTCAATGTGAGTTAGGGAAAAAAGATATGCCTAACGAGGTCCATAGAACACACAATGGCATCACCTGCAAATACACATATGGTGTTTGCTATTTGCTCAGCATCTCTAAAGCATTTTGAAAATACTAGTGTCCTCTGAACTTTGGCAAACAGAGACTCTTCTTATTTAATTGTTGTGTTCTCTTTTGAATATAGTGAAATTCAATACACATATCTCTTACAGTCAGATCTCATTTATTCACTGCAATGAAGGAAGCATCCCAAACAGCAAATACCTTTTCTGGAATGTATCTTTGCCATGTATTTGAAGAGGCAGTTGTCTAGAAACTAGACCAAATAATAGAACTATCTTGGAAAAGCTAATAAACAACAGATTACTTATTCTGTTCTATCCACTTAACCTGTCTTTGTTTGGAATAAAAGTTTGAAAACTTGATGTGTACTACTAACAGGTACTGAAGACATCCCACTAGAATGTAAGCTCTGTGGGGGCAGAATTTTTTTTTCTGTTTTGTTCATTAGTGTATTTCACGTATCCAGAAGACACTGCCAGGTACATAGGATGTGCTTAATAAATATTTGTTGGGTTTATAAAAAACTGAAAGAGTAAATTAATGACAGAGCTGAATTTCCAAGTAAATGGAAAATGAAAATTAAATTTGCATCCATATTTTCCTACTGACCACTATGACAATAAAACTTGCACAAGAATGGAGGTGGACATTTGTCACAGCCATGAATGTCCACCATCTTTTAAACAGCCTTTCTATATTGAAGAACATTTCAACAATATGACTTTTGTATCCCTAACACGTAAAAGTCAGAAGCAAAAATTCCCAAGACCCTTCTGCAGCCAGGATATAGACTTGTGACCCAGGCACCTGCTGGAAACTTTGGTTCACCCATTTTGTCATTTGGATGTTGGTCTTCCCTAATTGATTTGTGCAGCTCTTAACACAATGTCAGACCTACTCATCCTTCTGTGATACTAGTTGCAGATATTTTCACTTGTAATTTGTCTTTATTTTTATATGCAAATTTAAAAAAATGTTTTATGTAGTCCAAAGTATTCATCCTATATGGGCGTTTGAGTTGTATGTCATAGGAAGGTCTATTTCCCTTTGATATTGTAAAAACAAATAAAATTTACTCATAATTTCTTCTATAACTAGTAGTTTGACTTTTTTGTATGTTTAAGTCTTCAACCTACCTGGAATTTATTTTGGTGTGAGGAGTGTGGTAGGGGTTCAGCTTCTTTTGTCCAGTTTGCTATACAATTGTCCCCAATCACTTATTGAATGCAATGTTCTGAACTGATATCTATACTAAATTACTTAATCCTCTTATTCAACTCACTGTGTTAAAGAACTAGTGCTCAATAATCAAGAAAGAAAAGTAGGAGATGAAAGAAAATGAGGATAATCAGGAGAAATATAAGTTTAGAGGTTAAGATTTTATGAGATTCTTGTTACTATCAGTGACAACCTCATTTTTCATCACCTGAGAGACAACCTGGTGTTTGGAGCTGATAACACTCTCAATAACTATTTTAAGAAGAGTCATCCCTTCCCTATTATGATCATATACCAGCCCTCTAGTACTTAGGTTTTTAGTATGTAGAAGTTTTACTTTATTGGAGCAAGGAGTCACTTATTACATGTGATATAACATAGTAAGGGTCCTCTGCTCTTTGTTTTTTATGTAGTTATCTCTTTTGCAAATAAGAAATCATTAATCTATGACTGTAGCCTGAACATCTGTCTAAATATGTAAGATGACTTCCATTATGCCATTATGAGCACATGTGTATTAGGAGCTACCTATTTTAAAAAGACACTCAGTATAGGAACCCTCCAGAAAGGAAGACATTGGCCTTAAGTATATAAACATGTAGAGCCAGGCCTGAGATCTTCATGGGAGTAAGAAAATTCTTTTTTGGCTTCCTCAACTCCTCTTTTGACCTCAGCTCTCTTACTTTTGAGAATAATCAGATAGATATCACTTAGAAGAGTGTTTCTCAAAGCATGGTCCTTGGAGGCACGGGCTGGCTCAGTCCACAGAACATCTGACCCTTGATTTCAGGATGGTGAGTTTGAGCCCTGTGTTGGATGTAAAGATTACTTTTAAAAAGAGAGAGAGAGAGAGCGGGGTGGGGGGGGGGAGGAAGTTTTAAAAAACAATAACAAAGTGGGGTCTCTGGACCAGTAGCATCAGTTTCACCCGGCAGCTAATTCAAAATAAAAATTCTTGGGCTCCATCCTTAGAAACTCTGTGGGTGAGGCTAGCAAACTATTTTTAACAAGTCATCTCTGTGACTCTGGTGCACACTAAAGTTGGAGAAATGGTGCTTTAGAATGGTGGTTCTATGAGGTCTTTGATGCCTCAGAATAATAAAGGTGAACATGAAATGGATTGCCAGATTGTATTTATTTTGAATAGATAAAGACCACTGGAGAAATGTACTTAGCAAGGTAGAGCAGTGCTAAAAGGAATCAAGTGTATACTACTTAACTGTTGTAAAATGTTTGCTAAAAGTAAGTGTTACTGCTGGGGAAAAGTCCAGAAAGAGGTGACACCAAGTTCAGCTTTTACCACATGTCAGATCTTATAAATCTTTTCTTATAAGTCATTGGTATCTTCAGCAAATTCAGTCTAATATGATAAATTTACTGTTTATTTTAGCATTTATGAAAAATCAGGAGACTACATAGTCAAAATTCTCAAGTTCTTAGGTGCACATGCCTGGTTTCTCTCAACTAGGGATGCTTCAGGGGTAAAGGCCATCTTTCCCTTTTCTTATTAATACCTGTATCTTCTCTCTAACCCCAGTAATCCCTCAGTAATTGTTTATTAATTAAATGAGAAATTATATTTTCAGTGAAAGTTTCCTTGTCTTGAGTTCATTCCCCCGGGTGATTTGATAAGATGAATTGATTGACTTGGATTGGATGATTTAGATTGCACTCAATTATCTGCACTTCCATTTGAAAGGAGTTAGGGAACAATTGTTCTCATATACTGCAGAAATATTTTGTTTTAGGACCATCTGTTGAATTTCTAATTTCACTGCACCAGCATTTTTATGCAATTAAACATTAAATTTTGGTGATTGGCACATTCTTCTCTAAATCCAAAATATCTTACTATAATTTTTCCTGTTTCATTTGCATTATAAGCCTACAGGATTTTTTTCTTATTGTTTCTAATCTTTAAACATATCACCTTAAGCTTTCAAACTATATTCAGTAGCATGATAAAAGGATGCCATTGAATATTTAAACATCTTTTACTTCAGGAATTGGGAATGAAACCTGGAATGAAATTGGAAATGAGACTGGCTTGTTATTCCCCAGGTCTTTGGCTACTCTTTTCCACTCTATTTCTAATGGTCTGGTAGTGTTATATCTTGATTTTACTTTATTTTTAATAAGCTATGTTTGATAGGATTAAAACTGGCAAAGATATAAGTATTCTTTATTTATTTGGAGGTTGCATTTAGTCTTTAGATATGACTTGAGCTAGGATTAAAGAAAGTGAAAATGAAAGCATTAATAATCATCTAGAATACACTTCCATTTCCTTCAGTAACATTTTTATTTGAACAAGTGGGTTAGTATGTAATTTCTCTTTTAACCCAATAATGCATTTTTCTTAGAAATGCAGCTTCATTACATTCATATGTTGAATCAAAAGTGCTCTGATTTGTTTTATGATTAGCTCTGTAAGAACAGAAGCACTAATCTATAAGAAAAAACTCTCTAACTTGGCTCTCCCAAAGTGCTCCTGTATTGACTTGTGTGACTGTCAGTCACACTTGAATGGAGCTCACGATGCTAATGAGATCAAAATCATAGGCCTGTCCCCCAAAGGATCCGTTAACTTCTCTCAGAGAAGCAGGAGTCTCTTCACTACAGATCAGTCTTCTATTCCTGACCATCTCAAAAAGTATTAGTCCCAGGGCAGAGCAAAGAATGCAATTGGCTCAATAACATCTTCCACGTGGTTTGTTTGTTTGTTTGTTTTGTTTTCCTCTGTCTGTAGAACTGAACTGATTTGGAGATAGGTGCACATAGGGGATTTAAAGAAAAGAACCATTGGAAACATTAGGGTGATTGGGTAATGGGTAAGAAAGTGGGGGCAGAGAAGGACATACATTCAACTGGGAATTTAATTCTCTGCATGTATATTGCAAACTTAAAATTGAGATCATACTCTAAACACAGTTTTAAAGTCTAATTATTTCATAGATACTTTCAAATACATACAAAAGGAGAAAGAATAGGATAATCAGTGCCCTTGAACCTATCATATGGCTTCAATAACTATTCAAGGATCCCCAGCTCCAGGTTAATTTGAAGCAAACATCAAATGGTTCATTGACAAATAGTTCAGGATGCTTTTATATATATGTATATATATATATGCATATATATATATGTATATATATATATATATATGTTGCTTCTTTAAACTATAATGACAATATCATCATCCCATCACCAGTGTTTATAAAAATGCTTTAATATCATAAAATATTCAGAAAGTAACTGAATGTAGATGGATACTGTGAATAATGCTGCAATGAACGTGGAAATGCAAGTATCTCTTAGAGAGAGTGATTTCAAATTAAATTTCCCCCAACTGTCCCACAGATTTTTTTTTTAATCATACAGTTGACACTTGAACAATGTGGAGGTTAGGGGCACTAACTTCTACACAGTTGAAAAAAATCCACCTATTACTCTTGACTCCCCCAAAACTTAACTATTAGTAACCTAATGTTGTCTTACTGATAACATAAACAGCCAATTGACACATATTTTGTACATTATAAGTATTGTACAGTGTATATGTACAATAAAACAAGCTAAAGAAAACATGTTATTAAGAAAATCATAAAATGAAATACATTTACAGTAGTTATCAAAAAATTTTCCCATGTAAGTGGACCCCCGCAGTTCAAATCTATGTAGTTCAAGGGTCAACTGTATTTGGTCTGTTTAAGTTGAGATCCAAGGGCACCTGGATGGCTCAGTTGGGTGACTTGTCTGACTTTGGCTCAGGTCATGATCTTGCAGGTTTGTGAGTTCAAGCCCTGCGTTGAGCTTGTTGCTGTTAGCTCAGAGCCCGCTTTGGACCATCTGTCTCCCCTCCCTGCCCCTCTCCACTCACACTCTCTCTTTCAAAAATAAAAATAAATAAATATCCAAATGAAGTCACACAGTGAATTGTTTAACATGTGTTAAATCTGTTAATCTATGACTTCCTCCTCCTTCTCTTTCGATTGATTTATTAAAACAAAACTATATGCTTTGTCCTGTAAGATTTTCCATAGCCTGGATTTTCTAATTTTAATCATGTCATTTAATATGTTCCTTTATCATCTATATTTTCTATAAAGTATAGATATATAGGCTTGATTGAATTCTAGTTTTATTTTTTGGTAAGAATAATTTATATGCGATGTTATATACGGGAGGTAAGTAATATCTGCTTGTCTCTCTTTTTGTGAAGTTAGCCGGTCACTTCCTAGTTACATTATTTCATTAGGGATTACAATATGATGTTATTTTATCATTTCTGCATCAATTATTAGCTGGAACACTGTAAAGAGAAACTTCCTCTTACCACTATTAGGTTACCATGAGATACAATATGTATATGAGAAGTGAGATAGATGCTCGACTCATTCTCTTTATTTACCAGTTTTCAAAATAATAATTCAGTTTCTTTGCATTTTCCAAGATACCAACAGTTTTTTGTTTAAGAGTATCAATTTGAGCTAATAGATCAAAACATGTAATATGCTTTGATCCATTCCGTTACAGTTATCCTAATTCATGCTCAAATTATCTCTTCTTTGACCAATAAGAGCATCTTCAAGTTAGCTCCTGAATCCCTTTTGATGTGACCCAGAAGTCTGTGACACCTTCTGGTATGACAAGTGTTCCAGGATTATCTCATGATTTCCTGCTTTAGTTCTAGAATCAGCCATTTCTCCAAATATCCCTGAAAAAGATGATTTGTAATGCTGCATCTTATGCATCTACCATTATTTATTTAACCAGTCCACTGTTGGGGAGGAAGAGACTTCAGATAGTTTCTAGCTATTCTGTATTAAAAATTAAGTCCTTGGCTCTTTTATAGAAATAGCATGTATGACTTAGTGATGGTGTACCTACAAATGTTTTTTCTATTATTTAATGTTTAAAGAAAGTCTAGTCAATAGGCCCATTTATGGCTGAGCCTATAAACCGGGGTACATTATTCACCTATTGTAGACATTTGACTCTAGGGTGAAACTTGCAAACAATTAATTAAAAGGTGGCAGCAAATATAATATAAAACCTCTGGTGGGGGACTCTATATATTTTAGTCTCTAATACTCATCAGCCCCTAAGGAGATCCTGCTTCTTGCAACTGCAATCCCTCTCACAGTCCCTGGATATTTCATCACCAGCCAAGAGGATAAGATAAGGTTTGGTGAGAGTAGGATAAATGAAAGATTTTTCTTGATAAACTGCATTGATGGTTCACTGATAACTATGCAAAAGGTTATAAAAGTAAAGTCACCATATCCCAATCACCCCAAAATCTGTTTGGCTGATTGGAAATATTTGGACTGTCTAAAATGTTAAAGTGAATTAAACCATCTTCCAAATAAATGCAGTTGATATACATTTTTGAATACTAAAAGTTTTCTCTAATTTTTGAATGTGGTTTCTTATTTTACTTGATATATGATACAATTTGCCTTTTTCCCAGACAGAATATTTGAAAGCTCTTTTTCTAAAACTCCTGCGCATAGGCAGCAACCCTTTTCGTTAGGAAGAAAATGAAATTATTATAGCAGTTTCCAGAGGGAAGCCAATAGTGATGTCATCAATTTCATTTATGTATTCTGTTCATGTAGCCAGGTTCTGTGGGATAAAGGTGCTTTTGGGCAAAACTCATTAAATAAAGTTAGTTGCAGTTCATACGTGTATTAAAAACTCATCCTACAGAACAGTTAATATTCATGGTTAGCAGAGCACTCACCCTTCAAACATTAGATGCTCAAACATTAGATCTCAAACATTAAATGCTTATAAGCAGAACTCAATTTGGGTTTGAAACTGTATAGAATTTCCAAGTTTTGATTTCAGTATACTTAGATCCTGCCAAAATAGAAAACTGGTGTAAATACTTTCCTGTAGGCAGTTACATTAATGTCCTTTCTTTTTGTTAATTTCTATTCATTCTGGTGAGTGCATTTTGTGATGATTATGATTGCCAAATAAAATACTAGATACCCAGTTAAATTTGAATTTCAGATATATAAGAAATAATTTTTGGTATTAGTATGTCCCAAATATTTCATGGAATGTCTTCTAAAAATGACTTGTTCTTGATCTAAAATTCGGATTTACTTGGGCATCCTGCACTAAATCTGGAAAATCTATGGATGAATAGAGCCTAATGGTGACTGATCTTTGAAAATTAAAAAGAAATACATGTTGTATAATGTAGAGCAACACTTCTAAAACTTTAATGTACATACAAATTACCTCAGCTACTTCTTAGAAAGCAGATCTTAATTCTGCAGATTTGGAATAGGACCTGAGATCCTGCATTTTTTAAAAAAAGTTTATTCATTTATTTGAGAGAGACAGAGACAGTGTGAGTGGGGGAGGGACAGAGAGAAATGGAGAGAGAGTCCCAAGCAGGCTCCACACTGCCAGTGCAGAGCCTGACATGGGGCTCGAACCCACAAAACTGCAAGATCATGACCTGGGCTGAAACAAAGAGTCAAACACTTAACCGACTGAGCCACTCAGGTGCCCCAGATTCTGCATTTTTAACAACCTTCTGCTTGATGTTTATGCTGCTATTCCATAAACCATCATTTGTGCAAGGCTGTAATGGACATTTTTTTGTTGGTGGTTTTGTTTTTGGTTTTGGTGGCCCAGCATCTGAACTCTCTGAGCTTGGAAAATTCACTGATATGAATCTGCTTTCTTGGAATAAAGCAAAGCCCCCACACTCACTATCTAGAAACTGACAAAGTTGTCAAATACTTTACCATACTCCTTTGCAGCCTGGACTCAGGTACATACTTACCCTCAGCCAATCAGAAGCACCTGCATGGCTTGAGTGGAGAACTAGTAACACAAGGAAACAAGGATAGCATTCAGTTCTCTTGCAACTGTGCAGTTGTGGCCAAATTAAGTTCCCAGGGCAGTGATGGTGGTGGAGAGAAGGGGCAGAGTCCAGCATGCTGAGCAGCACCAGTGATAGCAGTCTCCTTACCATGCTTATTTCTGTGGCATGATTGTGGGCATTGTTCTTGGTTGCACAGCTCTGAGCTTCGTTCTCAACTCTCATAATGATTCTGTGAGCTAGCCACTTTCTTTACTGCTAAATCACTCAGAATTTATTTTCATTGCTTGAATCTAAGAACCCCGATGAAGATCAAGGATCTGCCAGAAGATAGTTGGTTGGCGCAGCCCATCAACTAGCAGTATGTGTATGAGATTCCACTTTGGTCACCACTCAGGATGCTCTCTGCATCACAAGTGAAGACAGTTCTGACAGAGGTACAGGCTTTTCTTGGTGGAAGCGTTATCTACTTCCTGGCATACATCTCTATGCCTCCTCTGATGATGAGGTTTTGGACAATGACTAGTCTCGACTTAATAGAACTAGACTTATATGCTAACCCTGTCACTAACTACTTATGTGACTTTGAGAAAATCACTTAGCCTCTGTGAGCTCCATTTTCTTGGCTATTAAAGGCAGTAAAAAATAAAAGGAGTTAAAGCTACATGTATATCGCATTTTTTCACATTATAATTGTATTTTTACAACCTTACTGAGGTATAATTTACACGTTATCAAATTTATCCCTTTTGAGTGTACAATTCAATGATTTTTAGTAAATTTATTAAGTTGCACAGTCATTACTATAGCCAGTTTTTATTTTTATTTTTTAAGTTTATTTATTTATTTTGAGAGAGACAGACACAACGTAAAGTGGGGGAGGGGCAGAGAGAGAGGGAGAGAGAGAATCCCAAGCAGGTTCTGTGCTACTAGCACAGAGCCCAACATGGGGCTTGAACCTATGCAAGATCATAACCTGAGCCAAAACCAAGAGTCAGATGCTTATACAACTGAGCCACCCAGGCAGCCCTATATATACCCGGTTTTTAAAACATTTTCATAACCCAGTAAGATCCTTCATGATGATTTATAGTCGATCCCTATACACACCTCTGGCTCAGGCAACCACCAAGCTACTTTCTGTCTCTATAGATTTGCCTTTCCTGGATATTTCATATATATAGAATCACACATTCATAATTATTTGTTACACTAGTTTTTTTCTTCTATACGGTGAGTTTCCAAAAGACTTTCGTGTCGTTGAACTTTTTATTGAACTGTTTATAGCACAGTGCTTTGTACATGGTGCAAGCACTCAGGATAATAAAATAAAAAATACTGGTAACTGCTTATGAAGTTGCTGTTGTGAGAATTATAGAATCTATTCGATTCTTGTTATTCAAAATGTCCCTAGGCTAGCAATATCAACATCACCCAGAGGCTAGTTAGAAATGTGGCCTTGGGTCCCATCTCAGACTTAGAACCTGAATTTTCATAAGATCTTCAGGTGATTTATATTCTCAGTAAGGTTTGATAAACAATGCTCTAGACTGTAAGTTCCGTGAGACAGAGATTAGGTGTGGCACGTAGTAGGTACTCAATACTAGTTGTTGTATGAATAAATGAATGGTGACACATATGAAAACATTCTGTAAACTGTTTAAGGCCTATATACACAAGATTGCCAAAGAATAGGAGTGTGGATTTTTGGCTTAACTAAAATCTGTTAGAGAAACAGTTTGGACTGATCTTTTATAATGCCAGTTTATATACTGAAGCAAATCTATTCATTTTTTTAACGTTTAAATGACAATTCCAAGAGGCAACTCAGTTTAATATTTTAAAAATAATAATCCCTTAACTGAAATGGACTTTATGGTGAGTTTATTAGCATGACAGTTAATTATAAAACTTCTTACTTCTAAAGGTTGACAAGGAAAATTTATTGCAGTTCCATTTTCTATGAGATAAGACCTTGATCAACAGCTAAAAAGCCAATGTCAGACTTTAAGAGACAGGATTGGTAGATGTTATATAGTTAGTATCAACCTTTAACAAGGAAAAGCTGTCCAGTTTTCCACTTAGAGTCTGCCTCTAAATGCTTTAATTTATTCATTTAATCATTCTTCAAATCATCAAACATTTATCAAATTTGTCACTGTTTGACAAGTGCTGTGCCAGGGCTTTCTGATGGATTACCAGCTACAATATTCTTGAGGAGTTCCATATCAATACAATGATAATGGCTTTTTAACCACATAGGCTAACAAAAGATTTTTCATGCTTTATGAATTCAAGAATGTTAAAGTCTTTAAAATGCTATAAAAATTAAACCACATTAGTTACATATTTAACAAATGCAATGGAAAAAATAAAATTATATTTTCATGGTAAATCAGGCTATATGGTTAACACTTACAAAATAGGAATAGTTTTTATTGAGGGTTGCTCTAAGGAATATAACAAGGATGGCCTGGTTATTTTCCATTTGCTTCTCAAGATCTATTTTTCATCTTTTTTGCCTTGCTCTATACTAGAGGCTGACCTCTACAGACTGTATCATCCAAGCCCTGTGGCTTCTGGTTGAGTCTGGCCAATGGGAGGTACCAACAGAAGTTTGGAGACTGGGAGAAAAGAGGACAAGTGTTTATTCCTCAGTCCCTTGCTGGGCCACATTTGGCAGTGGCTGCATTTCTCTATTTATAGTCACAGCGTTTGTCAGACATCCCCTTCTAAACTATAGCTCTTACACTCTTCCCCTCCCCTGCTCCTTCAGGCTTAAGCCTTCCCATTGTTCCTGGTTCTTAAGGGCTTTTACCATTGCTGGTTGGTTTCCTTAACCCTTCCCACATCTCTGTAAATCATCCCTTCATTAAGCTCTTTTTACCTCTTTGGTGCGCCATCTTTAGTGTTATAAGAAGAGGCAATCAATCAGCCAGTATCTAAGGACTGCCTGCTGGGTTGGCACTGTTAAGACATATAATACATGATCCTGCTCCAGAGAGACTTACAGTCCAGTGAAGGAGATAAAACCAACACATGTGAAGCAATTAGGAATCACTACACATTGGTATCTAATGAGAGACATTTGGGTTTTTGCCACTCAGTATTCACTCTTTTGATAACCATACCCTGGTTTTCCTTTATTACTCTCAGTCAACGTTTTTAGGTAAAGTAGACTCCCCCCTCAACAATACAAGTAATCATTCCTCTGGTCACATGTACTAATCAAAGCCAATAAAATATAAGGAGATTATTGTGGGCACTTCTGGGAAAAGGCATGTACTCTTCCACTGAGATTGCTAACAGTAAGGATTATGTGAACTGGAGCTGCCAGGAGCCACCATATGGAGCCTGAGAATGAAGCCAACGCAGAAGACAGAGCCAAGAGATGAAACGAAATAGAATTCTAATGACATTGCTTAAGCCCTTGGATCAAGCTATGCTTTAAGCTAAATATATCTTTAGTTCTTTAACTATGTGAGCCAATAGTCAATATATTCTTTTTTGTATAAGTCAGTTTGTGTTTTTTTATTTTGTCACCTGCAACTAAAATAGCTCTAACAATTCACAAATTGGTACCAGAAGTGGGGATTAGTAAGTGAAATATGTTACAATGTTGAATCAGTTGATTCAGATGAGGCCCATTCTATACTAGGCTGGGAATTCAATTGCAAAGTAGTATGTTAAAGTGGCACCTGTTGTATACTAGAATTCAAAACATGTGCCTATCAAGTATGAAATGTGAAAAATGTTACTAAAAGGTCAGATACTAGAGTACACCAACTATTATATGTTGGCATGTTGGCTTTTAGTTAGGTTCTATAAGAAAGACTCAAGATTAGAAATGAACTTAATATATCTAAGCCTAAGAGGGAAAAATACTGCTTTGTTATAGATGACCATTTTTGCTTAAGGCTGCAACCAAATAGGACAGGAACTTCAATAATCTGGAGCCATTAGGGTTGGAAAAACCCCCAGAGAATTTTAAGGCCAATGAAGGCAAGAAATGGAAAATACTGGCACTTGGGAGAGGTCTGAACACACCCAGGCCTCTCTCAAGCAATTCCTGCCTGTTTAGAAAGGTAATAATTATCCCATTCTACTCCCTCTAGCACCACTATGCCCCTGTCCTCTGCCCCACCTTTTTGAAACAAGTAGCTATTGTTTCAAATTGTTCTGAGGCAGAAACCAAAATGGAGGCCATTAAATAAGGAGTACACTAAGGCCTATTATGAAAAGATAAAAATACCCATGTTGGAATCTAGATGCAAAGACTGAAGGTTAAGATAACATCTAGCTTTGGCGGATTTTCCCCCCATGACATTGGCTACATGCAAATAGACTGGAAACTTACTAAGAAGTAAAGAAAATTGGGGCACCTGTCTGGCTCAGTCAGTAGAACATGGGACTCTTGGTCTCAGGGTCTTGAGTTCAAGCCCTACATTGGGTGTAGAGCCTACTTAAAAAAAGAAGTAAAGGGGAGCCTGGGTGGCTCAGTCAGTTAAGCATCTGACTTAGGCTCAGGTCATGATCTCACAGTTTATGGGTTTGAGCCCCACGTTGGGCTCTGTGCTGACAGAGCCTGGAGCCTGCTTTGGATCCTGTGTCTCCCTCTCTCTCTTCCTCTCCCCCACTCATGCTCTGTCTCTGTCTCTCAAAAATAAAAAATAAAAAAATAAATGTTTAAAAAAAAAAGAAGTAAAGAAAATTGTATGATGAGAGAAACCCAAGTCTGGAGAATAAAGGCCAGTTACCCTTAGTGCTGTTTTAACACTTAATGCAGAAGTTTGGTGGCTTAACACAACTGATGTTTACTTCTCACTTTTGTAAAGTCCACTGTCAGCATTCCTGATCAGTAAGTGGCCTTCTACAAGGTCATTCAGCTACCCAGACTCCTTCTATTGCATGGCTCTCTTATGACTTTTCTCTAGGGCTTTAGAGTCCTTTCAGTGCAGCCAGAGGAGGAAAAGAGACCATAGAAGGCATACCTACTTCTTAACCACATTGGCAAGAAGTGATTCACATCACTTCCACTCATATTCCAAAGGAGATAATTAGTTGCATGACTTTACCAAGATTAATAGGGAAGCCAGGAAATGTAGTCCCTGCCTATGCAGCCACTTGCTAGCAACAATTCTATATAACAGAAGAGGATCACAGCTATTTGGTGATAAATGTTATTATTTCTGCAATAGCAAGTTACTTTTTTTTTTTTTTTCAATCCCCACTGTATCAGGGAGAATGTTGAAGAGGTATGGCCCTTAGAAGAATTATACTCCCCATTGTCCATTACAGATATAGACAGGATATGTTCCTCCAGGCATGAAGGAACAATGGATGAGAGATTCTCCAATAGTGAACACATGGCAGCCAGATGTGTTGATCAAAGAACTTTCTCCTCCCTCATTGTAGGACGCCCTTGGTGTTTCTGTCCAACATGATATATGCTATGAATTAAAGACCACTATGTGTTTGCCATTAGTCATTTTTCCAAATATGAGTTTTTGTTGCAGTTGTTTTCTTTTTCTGTCATTATATATTAAGTATTTTGTAGCTAATTTTATCTTGTAGCTTAGGTTACTAGACCTTGAGGAACTATATTGCTGTATAATAGAAAAACATGCTTATTACTCTGCTGTCCTGGATTTGGGGGTTAGCTGCAGTAACTAGGTAAGAATTTGGATTATCTCTCTTTTGGGAGGAAGTGAGTATCTTTTTTTGGTGGTAAATAATATTGTCGATTGAATAGACACAAACATTTTTGAAGGCATACGAAGTATTAAGAATGTTTGGGGACATCCAGAACAGGAGTGTGGTATGTCTGCTGTTTTCATTACCCAGGACATATTCGCTCTTTCTCTCATAACCATACTATTTTCCTAAGCGAAATCACCTTCTTGTGCTATTCATGGATTACTGATAGACATAGCTTCAGGAATGGGCTTATGAATCAGGCCAGGGCAATGTGAACATCACTTTCTCTCAGCAACAGTGATTGGTTTAGGAATGGGCACTTGACCTTCGCTGGTAGTGAGGACAGTGAGCCTAGAGCTGCTGGTTGCTCATTAGTGGAGCTTGAGAATGAAGCCAACAACAGAGGAAAGAGCAAACCTATCAGGGAGAATCCAAATCTTGATGACATAATTTGAACTCTACTGCCAGGCCATGTCTAATAAAACTATCTTGAACTTCTCAGTTATGTGAGCCAATAAATTCCCTTTTCTACTTAAGCCAATTTGAACTGGATTTTATGTCACTTGCAATTATATATCCTTACTGAATCAATACTAAGTTGTGTGAGGGTAGACCCATAAACAAATATACACAGGAATAAGTAAACATGAATACTTGAGAGACAAACCTAACTAGAACTAGAAGGAATAGATAGAAAGTGATTCACAGGATAAGAGGGAACTAGATTGGAGCAAGAGCTTGAAAATCAGTCCGAAGAATTTAAATTTAATGGAACAGAAAATACAGCCATCAAACTATTGACGCAGGAAGAGATGTACTAAAAGTGAAGATTTAGAATGATTATTCTGACAGGTTAGATTCGAGTAGAAGAAGGAAGTCAGGAAGATCCTCTGTTTTCCTGCTCCTTGTGTAACATTCATGTTGGCCTCTGTGCTTCCTACTAAGTCAAGCTCATCAGTTTGGCCTGAGAGCCTTTGTACTTGTTCTTTTCTCTGCCTAGAAAGTTCTTCCCCTCAGACATTTGCTTAGCTTTGTCCCTCATTTCATTCAGACCACGGTTTGAACATAACTTCATCAAAGAGGACTTTCTAGATCAATTTACCTTAAGTATAAAAAAACCCCACACTACTGTCATCTGCATCCTTCTACCCTGTTTTGTCCTCATGGCATTTATCACTGCATGACATTATACTCTATATGTTTGTACATGTCTTGTCGTCTCCCCCGCTGGAGGAACTGTAAAGAGATTCCATGAGTTCGGGACTTGTTTTATTCACTGCTGTATCCCTGGTAAGTACAACAGAGCATGGCACATGGAAAGCCCCCAATAAAAGCGTGTTTGATGAATGAATGAGTGGAATACAGTAAATTAGATGGGAAAAAAAATCACAAGGAGGATGAATTAGTCACTTAAATTCCTAGCACATTCCTATCATTTTAGCCAAAAACTCTGCTTAAGGCTCCCTCTTCGGCATCATCTCCCCTAAGGAGAAAATTTAGGGACGTTCACTACCGCTAAGACAAGGACCTAAGATTCTTTCCTGGATGATTCTGGTGAGAATGGCATATTCTCCTGAGTTACCCCGTTAACAAGAAGTATCTCCAATCCCAGATTTGGCGATGTTCTTTCTCCGCCTGAGCTCCAAGTAGAGCTCTGAGAGAAAAACGAGGTGGTGGTGGCTCAAAGACTCAAACGTTCCAAATTACTTCTCTTCCCGGAGATCAGCAACCAGGTGAATTTCAGAATGCTGACACCATGGAGGGGCAAAAGTCACATGCCAGGTAGAAAAGGACACCGGGGTAATCTCCGTTGATCCTTCTTTACCACCCAGCTTTCTATCGCGGCCTGTAGAGAAACAAGCACGCCTTAACACGTCAGTGCAAAGTGCTGCTTTCACCAAGTTTCCTTCCCAGGCAGCTGCTCCTCGACCTCTCCTCTTCTCCCAACCCCCCCGCCCCCCCGCAACCTGCAGGCTCAGCCTCCGATTTCCGCTGATCCCGGCTGCAGGGAGTCGGGAATCCAATTACTTTTCCCAAGGGAGCGCAATCCACTCATCAGGCCGCGAAGAGGGGAGAGGGGGTCGAGCAGCCGCAGAGGCCACCCCTCCCCCGCCTGCCGGGGCCTCCCGGGCGGGGTGAGCGAAGCCGAGGAGGGGCGCGCGGCGCCGCCGCGGGGACTATTTGTCCTTCCGCGAGCCGCGCTGCGGCCCCGGCGCCGACGTAGACCGGGCTGAGTGGCAGGAGATTAGCCAAGGGCTTCCCCCGCCGCGCGCCCCCGGCCAATCGGCGCTGCGCGGGCGGTGCTCGAGGGCCGCGCACACGCACATTCCAGGGTCCACGCCTCACGCGAGCAGCCTCCGCCCCGCGCACGCTCCCCTTCCCACCCCTCCCTGTTGGCCGCACGCGCGCGTCTCCTCAGGGCCTTCTCCCAGGTCCAGGCCTGGACCCTGTCTTCTGGGCCGCAGATGCTGCTCTCTAAAGTGAAAGTGAAATGAGGAAAGAGGGCCAAGTGGTCTGTAGGGGAAGGGTAATTAGCATCTGTGTCAAGGTTTACACTACCGCTCCACCGTCCAGGCTTGCCTAACAGATGGAGTGAAGCTTCAGAGACTCACTGAGGAGGAAGAAAGAGGACCTCCCTCCTGACTCTTTAGAGAGTGGGTGGAGAACTCTTGCAATATCCTTGAGTGTTATCCAGTAAGAAGATCTTAAACTGGTGAATTTCTCATTGGGTTTTCTGTTGTGGTCAGAGCACTCGCTACATCCTTTCTGCATCGGGAAGGGAAAAAAAAAAAAAAAAAAAAAAAAAAAGCGACACTGTTCCTGCACACACTGTCAGACTTATGAGGCCACAATTGACATACATGCTTGAAGGAGAAGGTGCTCTATTGTGTCTTGTTTTTCCGTTCGAATTATGTCCTCCTGAGACTGTGGCTGACCCTTAGGCCCATGGCCGTCCTGAATGTGATTGACATGCGTGATTAGCAGGCAAGTGAGAGAGAACCAGGGAAATTGCTATCAAAACAATTACATACAGGGACATCTGAACAATGGCTTGAGAGCCCCCAGGGACTTAGAGACCATCCTAGCTCTGCCACGGATGCCCTCTGGGACTGTGGCCAAGTCAGATCATCTCTTTGTGTCTTCGTTTCCTCCTGGTAAGTTAAAACTATTCTTACTGCTGCCTGTCTCAAAGTATATTATAAAAATAAACTTAGTTAACAGATGAAAACATTGAAGGTTTTGTTTGCGGGGGGAGGGGGGGTGGTGGTTGAAAAGCATTCTCTAAGCAGAAGATTCTGCAAAAGGAAGCCATTTGACTTTCAGCCTACAATCTGGTCATTTCAATTAAATTTAATACACATGTGTTGAGACTAACTCTGTAGATGCAGAGTTCTGTGCTGGGTGCTAAGTGGTCTTCACAAAATTTATACTGTAGTAAAGCTATGCTAATTCCTGCAATCTCAGACATTCTCTCATGTCTGTGCCAGTTCCTATCCCTAAGTCTTGGCCATTTTCATTCTCTAGTTGTGTTCAAGGGCCACAAAGCTATAGGTACAGAGTGATGCTGCAGCTGGGGCTCCAGTTGAGCCTAAACTGTGGCTTGGGGTTCAGACATATCTGGGTATGTCTGTGGAGCTGATGGGGCAAGGGCCCCAAAGCCTGTTTCCTGGAGTGACTGAGGAGCTTCCTGCGACAGAACATGTCTGTAGTGAAGGAGCCAAACATGCTGAGCTTCAGCTAGGAACAAAGACTAAATCTTGAGAGAGGAGAGGTCCTTCTGTGTCCGGTCCTGTGTCCCTGGCCCTTGTCTGATTACAGTAGGTGTGGCGAAGAAATGGAAGAGGGGAAAGAACATGGAGAGACGCTATAGGTGAGAGCTGAAATATGTTTCAAATTTTCACATCCCACATTTCACATCCAAATACATGCTCTTACCTTTACAAGAAAAGATCAAGCTATCAACAAAAGTGCAAGCAACAGAAAGTTTGACTAGAGGTAGCTTTTGAAAGATAAGGAATTTATTTCATTAAATAAGAAGTTTGGAGGAACGTGGTTCCTGTATTGGTTAGTTGAGTAACTCGAGGATGTTGTCAAGGACCCAAGTGGATTTCTTCTTTCTGCTCTGCCATCCTCAGATGACACTTTCCTGCTATCTCCTTCAAGGCTGCACCATAGCCTCTGCATTTTTGGTGTCAAGGGCAGTAAGGGCATCCTGCAAAGAGGGATATTGTCTCCCTCCTCTTTCTTTCTCTGTCTTTATCTTTCTCGTAATAAAGGAAGGTAACCCTTACTAGAGTCCTCTGGCAGAACTGAATCCCATTGGACAGAATTGTGTCACATACACATCCTAAACTAACTACTTGTAAAAAGAATGATGCCAAACATAATTTATCCCTCATGCTGGGGAGAGAAATCACTTACCATGAGCATGTGGGAGGATATAATTAAAATAACATCAGATTTTGTTGGGGAAAAAAAGAAGGAAAAGTGGCTGTGGTTTAGGCCTCAGTAGGTTCCTTCAACTTTCCTTTCCTCTACAAAATGTTTCTGTATCTACTCTCCTTAATCACTTCTAAATTTTTCTATCTTCCTTCATACTCTTTTTTTTACTATCTCGATGGAGAGGTGACTCAGCTCCATTTCAGGATCTGGTGCTCCATCTGTCTCCCTATCTAAGACCTTGCTCTTGTCCTAGCCCCTCACACTGGTCCTCAAGCCACATGCAGTTGCTGTTCCAGCTAGCACTCCACTAGTGAGAATCTGAGATCTGAAGCTCCTTTTGTTCTGCCAGGAGAATCCAGATTGAAAGATGCAAGAACTCATCCAAGTCCTATCCTGTGAGGCTAGGGTACGGGTGAGAGACAGGGACTAAAGACAAGCTTTACACTTTTCTATACCTGGGACTTTCCTGTCTGCCTTAGAATTATAGGAGTCCCAAGTGGTATCCTCAGCTACTAGATTTCACACCGCTTCCATTTTACCCTTTCCCTCCCCACCATACCAATCCTGGAGATTGGATTCCACTCTATGTTTCTGAGTTACAACCTGGCGGAACTCTGATAATGGCTTGGCTTGAACCTGAAACTTGTTACATTTCTTTCCTATACTCATATTCATTCATTTTTTTCACTCAACAAATATTAAATGTTGACTCTATTCCAAGTACTGCACTATGTGCTAGGGAGACATTGGCAAATAAACTGGAGTTCTCTGCCTTTGATGAGTTTACATTCTAGTGGAGGGTCTTTGTTACTCCACAAGGCATGGCATGAAATTGAAGGCTATCTCACAGGGACCTTAAAAGCAAGGCCGGGTCATTAACTCTATGCAGCATAACCCATGTTTTAATCCTTCACAAACAACTACCACTATTAGTCGAAATTATTTTGATCTTTACACAGCTCATAAGGTATCTTTTCACAGAGGCCGCTGTTTCAGACAATTACACTTTCCAACAAGATAAACACCATGTAGGGCAATGCACTTGTGGTACAGTTTGCTTTATTAATAACATGTCTTGTCAGCTGAGCAGTCTAGGCTATGGATGGATGATTACAGCAAAAAATGGAGCCTGTATCTGATGCAAGTTTATGTATCATCAGAGTTGTTACCCTATCTCTGCTCACAGTGAGGAAACTGCCAGATTTTATTCAACAGAATGGTTTGTAGATGCATTGGCAGGAGATAAAAATATTTACTGTTAACCTGCTTTCCTTCGGCTATACTTGCCTGAGGATATATACTAAGACCAAATTTTAACTTTTTTAACATTTTCAAAATTTACTCATGTTTATTTCCACTTTCATTTTTAGTAGAAAATAGGTTCTCCAAAGAAGTGTTATACTATATTGAAATACAAAACTTCTTATGTATTTTCAACTAATAGCACTTCTGCTTCAGATGGTGTCATGGACCCTAAGTGTCTAATTTATCTTGACAGTGTCTGAAATAGAAGTAAACCAATTCAGACTGCAGATCCTAAAATACAAGTCCAAGAAGGTGGATGTAGCATAAGTGAAATGAGAGCATTTAAATGAAATATGAACTCTAGTCAATCTGAATGAATTCCCTTAGCACCTCAGTCCAGAAAAGAACCTGTAAGGGTTTTAAACTTCACTTGACTCATGATGAAGTGCATGACCCAAAGTGAGTCAATTAATTAATCTCTGTGTCTTGGTGTCCCTGTTTTTACAACAGGGTTAACAAAACCTGTAGTGCACTCATACTTGGAATTTGGGAGAAAAGAGAATTACACCTTTTCTGAAATGTAGCTGATAATTATCAATCAATTATCAACAGGAATTTATGGAGCCTTGTACTTACCCATCATTATAGGCACAGAGGCTAGCAAGCCTTACACATAAAAGGCTAAAGAAATTTTTGTCTCATGAATGAATGAGAAAATCAATCAGTGAGCCACCTACTATGTGCTAGATCTTGGGCTATGGAAGACCTGAGATGCATCCCTGCCTTTAAGAAGCTCTCTAGTGAAGTAAGACATATATATTAAAAAGTATTTAACAATTAAGGTTTGAAATGCCAAATAAATGTTATGGTCCATCATCCTCAAACTAGAATTCTCAGATTCTCAGCTTCATTCCCTAAAATTGACCTGCTTGAGAATATGACTATGGTTTTGTGTGTGTGTGTGTGTGTGTGTGTGTGTGTGTGTGTAAAGGTCATAGAGTATGTTTAATAAAACACTTAAATATAGAAATATGTTTCATTAGAATAATATTCTGTAGGGAGGTGGAATTAAAATATATTGAAATATAAGTTCAAGGGGGAAAAGATATAAAACTGTTAAAGATTAGGAATTTATTTATATTCTTTTTATATTTGTATTGAGGTATAACATCCATAGAGTAAACTGTACAAAGCACCACTTAAATCAAGATATAGGCTCCCTCTATGAACTTTCTTAGTTAATCTCCTTTCCCCACCCCAGAGATAACCATGATTTTGACTTCTCATGCCATAGAGTACTTTAACCTGTTCTTGGAAGCTGTATAAATGGAATTATACAGTATGCTTTCCTTTGTGTTAAGCTTCTTTTGTTCAACATTATGTCTGTATGAGGCATCTGTTGTTGCATACACCAGATTTCATTCTTTTTAATGATTACAAAATAGCTATTCTCAAAGTCTGAGTGGTCTGAGGATTCTTGCTGGAGGCTGGGGTGCCTAAGATTTTCAGGGGGGTCCATGAGTCAAAATTATTTTTATAATAATTTTGGATTTTATTTATTTGCCTTTTTCAGTGCATTGATGTTATTTAATTCATGATGCAAAAGCAATGATGGTTAAAACTGCTGGCATCTTAGCATGAATTTTTCCCTTGGGTCCATACTCTTTGCATCCCCTTTGAAATATCTTTGCCTAACTTAAAGACACAGATATTTTCTCTCATGTTCTTTTCCAAAAGTTTTATAATTTTAGGTTTTCCATGTAGGACTGTGGCCCAATTCAAGTTAATTTCTGCATATGGTGTGAGTTTAAGATCAATAGTCCTTTTTTTTTTTCTTAATATGGATGTCCAGTGTCCAATTGCTACAGCACTACTTACTGTCAAAATGACTCTCTATTAAATCACCTTGGCACTTTTCTCAAGTTGACCATGTATTTAAATTTTTTTAAATGTTTATTTATTTTTGAGAGACAGCAAGAGACAGAGCATGAGCGGGGGAAGGGTGAGAGAAAGGGAAAAGCAGGCTCCAGGCTCCGAGCTGTCAGCACAGAGCCCAATGCGGGGCTCAAGCCCATGAACTGTGAGATCATGACCTGGACTGAAGCCTGGCGCCCAACTGTCTGAGCCACCCAGATGCCCCAAATTGACCATGTATTTATTGGTCTGTTTCCAGATTTTGTATTCAGTTTCATGATCTATATCTCTATCCTTTAATAATACCACAATTTGGGGAGAATTGTTATGTTAATATTGAATCCTCTGATCCATAAACATGGTATATTTCTTCATTTATTTAAGTATACTTTAATGTCTTTCAACTATGTTTTATAGTTTCTAATATAAAGATTTTTTTTAGATTTATTCATAATTATTTTTTGGTGCTACTGTAAACAGAGTGGCTTTTTAAATTTCATTTTACAATAGTTTGCTGTTAGTATTTAGAGATATATATTTAGTGTTTGCTTTAAACAGATTCTTATATATAAACCTTGTATCCTGTGACCTCGCTAAATTTACTTATGGGTTCTAGAAATTGTTTTCTAGATTCATTAGGATTTTTACATTAATAATCAAGTAACTTTCAAATAGGGACAATGTTACTTCTTCTTTTTTAATCTTACTGACATGTATTTCCTTTTCTTTTCCTCTTACAGTGACTAGGACTTCTAGTAAAATGTTGAATATAAGTTGTGATAATGGCATGTTTGCTTTGTTCCCATTGTAGGGCAAAACGTTCAGTCTAATTTCACTAATTATGTTGTAGGTGTTTTGTAGATGCCCTTTATTCATTTGAGGAAGTTCCCTACTATTTCTGGATTGCTAAAAGCTTTTATCAAGAATGAATGTTGGATTTTGTCAAATGCATTTTCTCAATCTATTGAAATGATCATATTGGTTTTCTTTTTTAGTGAATTACGTTGTTATAGTAAATTACATTGACTAGTTTTAAAATCTTAAATTAATCTTGCATTTCTGGGATAAATCCTACTAAGTCTTGAAGTGTTACTCATTTTATGTACGATCGATTTGCTTTGCTATTGTTTGTTATAGATTTTGCCTCTATCTCCACAAAGAATATTGGTCTGTAATTTTTTTTATACCATCTCTGTCAAGTTTTGTTATTCAGCTTATGTTGGTGTTTTAGATTTCTAAGGTGCTGTAACAAAATACCATGGACTGGGCTTAAACAACAGAATTTATTTTCTCACAGTTCTGGAGGTTTGAAGTCCAAGATCAAATTGCTGGCAGGTTTGTTTTCTCCTAAGGCCTCTCTCCTTGGCTTGTAGATGGCCATCTTCTATGTCTTCACATGGCCTTTCTCTGTGCAACCACATGCCCCTGGTGTCTCTTCCTCCTCTTACAGGGACACTAGTTATATTAGATTAGGACTCTAACAGGATTGTTTTAATTAAATCACCATAACAAGGACCTTATTTCCAAATATGTTTATATTCTGAAGTAATAAGGGTTGGGACTTCAACATACGAATTTTTAGTGGGGGTGGGGGGACACAATTCAGCCCATAACTGTTGGCCTCATAAAATGAGTTGGATAGTGTTCTTTCCTCCACTCTTTGGTGAAAATAATTTGTGTAACTTCGTTGTTTTCACCAGTAAAACTATCTGGCCCTGGAGTTTTCTTTGGGGGAAGCTTTTCCAGAACAATTCAATTTGTTTATTGGATATAGGTCTATTTAGATTTTTTGCTTTTCCTTGTCTCTATTTTGGTACGTGGAAAATTTCAAGAAATTTGTCTTTTTCATCTATTTTGTTGAATTTGTTGTCATAATATTGTTTATAATGTTGTCTTGTTATTCTTTTAATACCTGTAGGATCTATTTTGACAGCCAGTTCTTTTTATTTTACTTATATATTTAATTTTAGAGAGAGCAAGTATGAGTGGGGGAGAGGGGAAGATAGAAAGAGAGAATCTTAAGCAGCCTTCAGGTTGAGCGTGGGATCATGGGATCATGACCTGAGCTGAAATGAAGCCTTGGTTGCTCAGTGGACTGAGCCACTCAGGCACTTCCATACAATTTGTTTTAAACCCTTGTTTTAAACAGTCATGTTCGGGTCCCCTGGGGGGTTCAGTCTGTTAAGTGTCCAATTCTTAATGTCAGCTCAGGTCATGATCTCATGATTTGTGGGTTTGGGTCCTACATCAGGCTCTGTCCTGACAGTGTGGAGCTTGCTTTAGATTCTCTCTGTCTCCTCCTCTCTCTGCCCTTTTCCCACTCACTTACTGTGTTTCTCTGTCTCTCTCTCTCTCTCTGTCTCTCTCTCTCTCAAAATAAATAAATAACCTTTAAAAAATGTATTAAACAGTCATATCCATTTTAAAGAACTCTAGAAGGAAAAGAATCAAAATTCATTTGGTTGGATTTTCCCTATAAAGCATAAAATAAGCTTGTCAATTTCTACAGAAAGGGATTTTGATTGAGAGTGCACTTAATCTATAAATTTGTTTGGGGAAAATTGCTACCTTAACAAAATTAAAACCCTCAATCCATGAACATGGTATATCTCTTTGTTTATTTACATCTTTTTACATGTCTTTCCTGAGGAGCACCTGGCTGGCTCAGTAGGTTGAGCGTTCAACTCTTGACATTGGCTTAGGTCATTATCTCATGGTCATGGGATTGAGTCCCACATTGGGCTCCATGCTGGGCATGGAGGTTGCTTGGAATTCTCTCTCCCTCTGCCCCTCCCCCACTTGCACGTTCATGTGCTCTCTATCAAAAAAAAAATTAAAAATAAATAAAAATAAATTTCTCTCATGAATATATCACAGTTTTCAGGATACAAATCTTGCACAAATTTTGTTGGATTTATTCCTAAGCATTTTGCATTTTTTGTAAATTGTATTATTTACATTTCAATTTCCATTTGTTAGTTGCATATATTTTTATATATTGACATATCCTGTGAACCTGATAAATCCACTTATTAATTCTAGCAGTGTTTTTGATATTTTTTATATACATAATTATGTCACCTGTGAATAGAGAGCTTTATTTCTGTTCAATGTGTATGCTTTTTATTTCCTTTTCTTGTCTTATTTCACTGGCTAAATTCTTGAGTACAATGTTGATTAGAAGCATTAAAAGCAAACATTCTTGCCTGTTTTCCATCTTGGAAGGGAAAACATTTAGTTTTTTATTTTTAGTTATGTTAGAAATAGGTGTTTCATAGTCTTTTATCAGATTGAAGAAGCTTCCTTCCATTCATAGGTTGCTGACATTAGTAGATGTCTTTGTAATATTATATATGATGAAACAGGAAGTACACATGAAGTACTTCTACTCCATACAGGAATATGATGATTGTCTCAAGAAAAACCACCTGTGCAATTGAATTGTGGACTGAACTGGTTGGTTTTTTTTCATAGGACACCATTTTTACTTGGGAAAAGCAAAGACAAACTATGATTACTTTGATTTAGTTATTTGACAGATATTTTGTTTAAAAAAATGGAGTGAATCGTTACTTCAAGGCAAATTGGCTATATTTGTTGACATTGATAAAATTTACATTTTCAAGCAAAAATAGAATTTTGGAAAATTTGCGTTCACTGTCCTGGGCTTAACATCCTCCCAGTACTTCACAACTTTTCTTTTGAGATTGGTGGTGATATTAACAAATGTTATTTTTCTGACATACAATTAAGTGTGTTAGTATTTGTAAGATCTGCATATATTAGTGAACCAGTATTTTAAGAAACTACCAATTATCAAGTTTTGATGTAGTATTAAAGAAGATAATTCAGAATTTTCTGAAAAGACTATTAGAATAATCTTTCTCTTTTCCACTATATATCTTTGTAAGGCCAGATTTCCTTCATATACTTTAACAAAAGAACATATTGTAACAGAATGAAACAGAGCAGATATTACAATGCAGTTGTCTTCTATTATGCCAGATTTTAAAAGATTTGAAAACGTGTAAAAATAATGCTTTTACTTCTTACTAATATTTTTGTCTGGAAGATATAGTCATACATAAAAATAAGTACATTAACAGGAGCACCTGGGTGGCTCAGTTGGTTAAGCATCTGACTCTGGCTCAGGTCATGGTATCATGGTTCATGAGTTTGAGCCCTGCATCAGGCTTGTTGCTGTCAGTGAGAAGCCCACTTTGGATCCTCTGTCTCTCTCTCTCTCTCTGCCCCTTCCCTCCTTGTGTGCACATGCACACACGCTCTTTCTCTCTTTCTCTCTCTCAAAAACAAATAAACATTAAAAAAAATATGTACATTAACATGTAAGGGATTTATTATTGTTTTTTAATTTTAGTAAAATATAAATTAAAAAATTTACCATTTTAACTATTTTTAGGTGTATAGGTAAAGGACCTTAAGTACATTTATATTGAGTAACCATCACCACCATTCTTCTCCAGAACTTTTTCATCTTCCCAAAGTGAAACTCTTTATGCATTAAACAATAACTCTCTATTTGCCTTTCTTTCTGGCCCTTGGCAGCCACCATTTTCTTTTCTGTCTCTATCGATTTGACTACCCTAGGTACCTCCTTTAAGTGAAATCATACAATTTTTGTGTTTGTGTGTCTGGCTGTTTTCACTTAGCATAATGTCTTCAAGATTTAGCCATGTCATTATTGTTATTTTAAAAATAGGTTAATAGACATTTTGAAAATTTCTCAGTCCAGTTTTTAACATTACCCATGTTGATAGAAATGCCCAAATAGATTTTAAAAGCTCTTTGGTGTCCTCAATAACTTTTAGGAGTATAAAGGGGCCTTGAGACCAGAAAGCTTGAGAACCATTGCTATGTAATATCCCAGTATATGTATGCACGTTTGTATGTATGTATGCATGCATTTGTGTACCATAATGTACTTAGCCATTCTACTGCTGAGGAACAGTTGGGTTTTTCTTCAGTTTGTGGCCATTATGGATAAAGTTGCTGTGAATATTTTTGTACATGTCTTGTGGGGAACCTCTATACTAATTTCTGGCTGATGTCTGGGAGTGGTATGGCTGAATCTTTGTGCCTTTTAAAAATGAATAATAGTGGGGGGTGGGGGAGAGGAGAAAGTGGGTGATGGGCATTGAAGAGGGCACTTGTTGGGATGAGCACTGGGTGTTGTATGAAGCCAATCTGACAATAAATTATATTTTAAAAATAAATAAAATAAAAATGAATAGTAGTGGATACCAAACCTTTATTGTATTTATGTCACATTGGATACATTTTAAATAATATTGTGCAGTAGACTTATTTTAAATACTACCATTTATAATATACAGGATATTTATTGTTTGCATTTGTTTAAACTTATGATGAGGGAAGTCTGGGTGGCTCAGTCAATTTAGCATCCAGCTTCAGCTCAGGTCATGATCTCACGGCTCATGGGTTCAAGCCCTGTATTGGGCTCTGTGCTTACAGCTCAGAACCTGGAGCCTGCTTCAGATTCTTTGTCTCCCTCCCTCTCTGCCTGTCCCCTGCTCACTCTGTGTTTCTCTCAAAAATAAACATTAAAATAAACTTGTGAAAATTATAGATATTAAGCATGTGTGAGAGCATGCATCACTTAAATACATTATTTTAGGAGGTACACGAGTAAAGTGTTTTGAAGATTACTAGACAGTAGACCCTTTAAGAGTTCAGAGGAAAAGCCAGATGATTGAGTATAGTGAAAATCTCCTTTTCTTTCCCTCTCTCTTCCCCCTTTTGCTGTCTTCCTTATTATTCGACCAGTGATTTGACAGATACTTACTCAACAACCTTTTTTAATTTATTTTTTAGAGAGAGTGTGCAAGTGGGGGAGAAGGGCAGAGGGAGAGAGAGAATCTTAAGCAGGCTCTACACCCATCAGGGAGCCCGCCACAGGGCTCTATCCCATGACCCTGGGATTACAGCCTGAGCTGAAATTGAGAGTCAGATGCTCAACCCACTGAGCCACTCAGGTGCCCCTACTCAACAACTTTTATTTGCCAGATAATCTGCTATGTATTGGGAATATAGCTATGAACACGATAGACAAAATTTGATTCACAGTTTAGTGAGGAAAATAGTAAACATAAAAATAAGTAATTGAAATAACTACAAATGATGTAAATGTTACAAAGGAAACAGATAAGTGCTATGATAGGGTATAGTGGTAGCATTTGCTATTCTGTAGGATGGTTATGGTGGCTTCATGTTGGAGAATCTGACGGTGCCTGAAAGCCAGGAGGAGAGCATTCCAGGCAGAGAGTCTCATACTGAGAGCATTAACAAGGCTTTGAAGAAGGAGAAGCTTGGAATGTTCCAAAAACTGAAAGCAGTCCACTGTAACAGGATTATAGTCAGACTGGGAGTCTTTTTTAAAAAGAATTTACATCGTCAACCCTTGTAGGTATCTGTACACAAAATCTATAATCGATACAAACTGTATAATAAGGTAATAATAAAATTTAGAAAACATGCTAATGTTCATGAAAAGTGATAGAAGTACAAGTCTCTACTCTCCCCTGGAAAGTAGACAAGAGACAAGGAGACAAGACAGGAAGCCTCAGGAAATAAAACCATGGTAGCTTTATCTGCATCAGCACCAGCACTGCTATCATCCTGGCTGGAGTATCAGCATGTTGAGGAGTATCAGGTTGTGTCTTATTAATTTTTTGTATCTCCAGTGCTTTGCATTTTGCTTGGTCTAAAGAATCTTAATCCATACATGTCTTAAGGGAGGGAGAAACAGGAACTAACATTTATATAGTACCAACCTCTGTGCTGGATCAAATTAAAGTTGAAAGACAATACTGGGGAAAAAAAGGCAACATGCACAACAGACAATAGGTTGATATGCTTAATAGACTTTAAAAATGAGCATATTCATTAAGGTAATATGTTCTGGAGAAAGGTATACTGTTTTGAAGGCAAATTAGGGATAGGGTGGGTATTTTACTTGGTAAAGGGGAGCCAGAACATGAGACAGAATGAGGCAGGGAGGAGAGAGAGTGAGAGAGACAGAATGAATGAATGAATGAATGAAGAATATGAGATGTCTTTGTAGCTCATTCCTAATCTGGTGCCCCCAAAGCTGACCTACAGATGTTCCCCTCTCATATTTGTTCTTTTTCACTGGTCTCATACTAAGGGTGCAAATATACACAAAGGAAAAGACACATCCCTTTCACACTGTCCAGCTTCAGGGAGAATGACAAAGGTGCAAGTAACCTGTTAATTGAATGTAGACTCCATGCTGTACATACTATCTTTTAAAAAAGCTTTGCTAGAACTTGTACTAACATACATATATTGTGTGTATTTATTACCATAGTTTCATTGGTTACAGAATATATTCCTTTGTATTTTAAGGAGGAAATGAGCCAATTTTTGCATACATGATTTTTTCCTATTTTAACCAAGCTAATTTCTGCTAAGTTAATGTGTTCAACAAATATTGGGCACCTACTATGTGCCACTGGTCCAAGGACAGCATATAGAGCAAGGGTGAATAAAACAAAATCTGTGGCTTCATGGAGTTTTTATTCCAATGGGAATGAGGGCAGGACAGACAATAAACAGATAAGGAAGTAAATTATATAACATAATGTCAGGTAGTAATAAATATTATGAAGAAAAATAGAGCAAAGAAAGTATGTATGCTTAATGTCAAGAGAAGCAAGGTGGGGCAAAGGATGTTGAATAGAGCTCATCTCTAGCCAAGAACATCACAGCCATGTGGACCCTAACCCTATTCATTCCCACAGCACCCAGGCTGATTTTCATTTACTTAATGTTTAGGTAAAATTGAGTTTGTCAGAACAAGACCTGGAATTCAAATCGTAATATAGATGGTGATAAATGCCTGAAAATAAAAACGTGTCAAATGTCATCAGTTCCCATCTGTGCTTTCTAATTTGTTGACAAACCAATAGCTGAAATAAAAAGAGGAAAGTACAATTCCAGGTGGTTTAGTATAACAATGAGATGGTTGCTTTGAAGGAATAGAAGATAGTGCAATCAATAAGATTTCAAAAAAGCGACCCTCAGAGGTCTAGAGCTGGTATTAGTGCGAAACTAGCTTTGTTTATATTGATACCCTTAAAAAGTTTCTTACCGAGATTACCCATGAAAAACTAATACCACAGTCAGTGGTTCATTCTCTCTCCTAAACTTACTCTGTATTTATCCCCAAACTCTCTCCCTTCCTCCCTTTTCCCTTCCTCTTTCTTCCCCCTTCTTTCTGTTTTTTATCGAGACTTCATGTAATCTTATCCAGAGCCGTGGCTTAATAAACCATCTATATGCCAGTGACTCTAATTTATATGTTTAACCTTGTTTTCTGTCCTGAGTTCTAGGCTAGTATATCTAATTGCTTACTCGATATCTTTACTTGTATGTCTAATAGGTATTTCAAATTAAATGTGGTTAAAATAGTAGATTTGACTTCCATCTGCCTTCCCCACTTCCCAAATATGGACCTTCCTAAATATTTCCTTCTCAATAAATTGTGCCTCTATAATTTATCCAATTGCATGGTACAACTATCTTGATTTCTGTCTTAAATCCACACCCCATATCCAATCCATCGTAAGTTTAATGGCTCTAATCCCAAACTGTGTCTGGAACCAACCATATCTCATCGTCTCCACTTCAGTAGCCTTAGTTAAAAGATGTTGTATCTTGCCAAGTCTGTTGCAAGAACATCCTCCTTGGTCTCCCTCCCCGCTGCAGGTGAACCAAGGCTGCTGGACTTAGAGGGAGTTGAGGACCTATTGTGAGAACAAGGCTTAGAGTGCATGGTGTCTGCACTGGAAGAACCACAGTGAGGTGGTCATTGGACCTGGGCTGGGTCTGTGAGGTTGCTGAGGGACTATGCACTTTGGGTGCACAGTTGGGGCAGAGCCAGAAGTTCCTTCCCACACACTTGCACTACTGATAGATGATGCAGCAGGAAGTAGAAAAAGCAAAATGCAACAATCTGGAACCAGGAAGGCAACCTCTTTTCTTTTCTTCAATGACCTTCCCATCGTCTCTACTGATAAAGTTTAGTTGTGCTGACTATAAGGGGGAGATGTTGCAGAGAGTGAATGAAGGGTGAGTTTAGAGCTGAGAAGCAAGAAGTTGATAGCTGGCACAATATCTTTCAAAATAATAAATGAATCGTAACTATCTTCACAAATCACCATAGTATAAGGGTGCCTGGCTGGCTTAGTTGGTAGAGCTTCCAACTCTTTATCTCAAGGTCATGAGTTCAAGCCCCACATTGGGCATAGAGCCTACTTAAAACATAAATAAAAGTATAAGGTGCATAATTGTCTTTATTTCTGGGATTATTAATAAATTATATGGAACTGGAATTTAAATTTAGAAAGTACAATTTGCATGTCTTTGTTCCCATTCTTTTTTTTTAAGTTTATTTACTTTGAGAGAGACAAAGACACCGTGAGTGGGAGAGGGGCAGAGAGAGAGGGAGACAGAAAAATCCCAAGCAGACTTCTCACTGCCAGCTCAGAGCCTAATGTGGGACTTGAAGTCACGAAACTGGGAGATCATGATCTGAGCTGAAACCAAGAGTCGGACCCTTAACCTACTGAGCCAGTCAGGTGCCCTCTTTCTTCCCATTCTTGTGTCAAGCTTCTTCTATAAACTTTATTGTTACCATTAATAACAAGAAATCCAAAATAGTACATCCTGGAAACGGGTGGAAGGGTGAGGGGGAGATTCCTAGGCATCAAATGCCTGAGTCCCTGAAGCTGTATCTAGCAAATGCTTGGGCATAGGGGTGGGCATGGGCAGCAGTGCTTGATGGTTAGATGAATTAATAAAATTCTTCTTTCAAAGTGATACTGTCTAAGTGATAAAACTCTATCTGCTTTTCCTGTGTGAATCACTCTTTAAGAGCAGAACTTGTCTGTTGGCCCAAATTTGTTCATCACAATAGCTACCTAGCCAAAATTAGTCTCAAAGGTTGTGTTAGGGGAAGGTAAAATTTGAGAGAAGAGTTAAGGCAAGAGATGATATGGACTGGATGTTTGTATCCCATCCCGCAAGTTCACATGCTGGAGCCCTAACCCCCAGTGTGGCTGTATTTGTAGATGGGGCCTCTAAGGAAATAATTAAGGTTAAATGAGGTCATAAGGGTGAGATTCCCTTCTGATAGGATTAGTGTCCCTCTAAGAAGAAACACCAGAGAACTTCCTCCCCCACCCCATGCATTCACTGAGGTGGCCCATATATGCCTATATTGGCAAGATGGCCATTTGCATCCCAAGGGAAGAGTGCTCATCAGACACAAACCCTGCTGGCATCTTGATCTTGGATTTCTTGTCTTCAGAACTGTGAGAAAATAAATTTCTGTTGTTTAAGCCACCCAGTCTGTGATATTTTGGGATGGCAGGAAGTAAGAATAAAAGACACTACAAAAGAATAAATAGAATGAGACACTATCTAGAAAAGGCAAGATTGGGGGGTGCTATATATAGGCAAGGGGCAGCATGAATATCCAGGATACTTGTGTAAATGGGAGGAGGGGAAGAAACATGAAACAGAGTGGAGGAATAGCAAAAACAAATTTCTTTCTTTTTTTAATTACTATTTTTTTTTAATGATTTCTGGAATGGAATTTAGTGATTCATCACTTACACATAACACCCAGTGCTCATCCCGACAAATGTCCTCCTTAATGCCCCTTTCCTATTTAGCCCATCCCTCCACCTAATACCCCGCCAGCAACTCCCAATTTATTCTCTATATTTAAGAGTCTCTTATGTTTTTATATTATTTTTGTTTCCCTTCCCTTATGTTCATGTGTTTTGTATCTTACATTCCTCGTATGAGTGAAATCATATGATAGTTGTCTTTCTCTGACTGGCTTATTTCACTTAGCATAATGCATTCTAGTTCCATCCACATTGTTGCAAATGGCAAGATTTCATTCTTTTTGATCACGGAGTAATATTCCATTATATATAGATACCACATCTTCTTTATCCATTCATCAGTTGATGAACATTTGGGCTCTTTCCATACTTTGACTATTGTCAATAGTGGTGCTATAAACATTGGGGTGCGTGTACCCCTTTGGATCAGTACTCCTGTATCCTTTGAATAGAGATGTAGTAGTGGAATTGCTGAGTCAGAGGATAGTTTTGTTTTTAATTTTTTGAGGAACCTCCATTCTATTTTCCAGAGTGGCTGCACCAGTTTGTATTCCCACCAGCAGTGCAAAATGGTTCTTCCTCTGCATCCTCACCAACATCTGTTATTGCCTGAGTTGTTAATGTTAGCCATTCTGACAGGTGTGAGGCGGTGGTATCTCATTATGGTTTTTTTAAAATTTGTTTTTAATGTTTATTTATTTTTGAGAGAGAGAAAGACAGAGCACGAGTGGGGGAGGGGCAGAGAGATAGGGAAACACAGAGTCTGAAGCAGGCTCCAGTCTCTGAGCTGTCAGCACAGAGCCTGAAGCAGGGCTCAAACTCACAGACGGTGAGATAATGACCTGAGCTGAAGTCAGATGCTTAGCCTACTGAGCTACTCAGGTGCCCTGTCTCATTATGGTTTTGATTTGTGTTTCCCTGATGATGAGTGCTGTTGAACATTTTTTCATGTGTCTGTTAGCCATTTGGATGGATGTCTTCTTTGGAAAAGTGTCTATTCATGTCTCATGCCCATTTCTTCACTGGATTATTTGTTTTTTGGGTGTTAAGTTTGAGAAGTTCTTTATATGTTTTGGTTACTAACCCTTTATCTTAGATGTCATTTGAAAATATCTTCTCCCATTCCTAAGGTTGCCTTTTAGTTTTGATGTTTGTTTCCTTCTCCATGCAGAAGCTTTTTATCTTGATGAGTCCCAATAGTTCATTTTTGCTTTTGTTTCCCTTGCCTCCGGAGACATGTCAAGTAAGAAGTTGCTGTGGCCGAGGTCAAAGGAGTTGTTGCCTGTTTTCTCCTCTAGGATTTTGATGGCTTCCTGTCCTATGTTTAGGTCTTTCATTCATTTTGAGTTTATTTTTATATATGATGTAAGAAAGTGGTCCAGATTCATTCTTCTACATGTCGCTGTCCAGTTTTCCCAGCACCACTTGCTGAAGAGACTGTCTTTTTTCCATTGAATATTCTTTCCTGTTTGTCAAATATTAGTTGGCCATACATTTGTGGGTCCATTTCTGGGTTCCCTATTCTGTTCCATTGTTTTTGTGCCAATACCATGCTGTCTTGATGATTACAGCTTTGTAATACAGGTTGAAGTACAGAAATGTGATGGCTCCAGCTTTGGTTTTCTTTTTCAGGATTTCTTTGGCTATTTGGGGTCTTTTCTGGTTCTATACAAATTTTAGGATTGTTTGTTCTAACTCTGTGAAGAATGCTGGTGTTATTTTGATAGGGATTGTGCAAAAACAAATTTCTTTCACTATGTTGCCATTTTATTTAAAACTGGTCTTTTTAACCAATGGAAGGAAATGAATCAGGATATCCCCAAAACATTAACACCCACACATTTTTCTACCTGGCTTTAGAATTATTTTTTAACTCTCATCTGAGAGTTAAACTAATTAGTTAGTTAGTTAAACTAATATAAATCTATATTAGTTTTCAAGGTAAATATTGTAAAGGTTTTAAATCAAGAGAGGTCAAGAAACTAGTTTTCATTCTTATGTAGAATACAAGCTGTATGACCCACTTCCAATCATTTAAGCCTCTCCTATACAGAAATGGAACCTCTGCACCTCCCTCAGCTCTTCTTAGGAAAGAGGAGGTAGAAAATTATTTGGGTTTGAAAGGACTTCTCTATTGAAAAAAATAAAAAAAATAAAAACATATAGCAAGCAAAAAAAAAAAAAAAAAGAAAGGACTTCTCTACAGAAAAACTCAACATGAGGAGTAGAGATATCCATAAGTTTGTGAATTAGGTGACTTAGGGCTAAAGTCTCAGTAGTATGATACTAAAGCCAGCAGGTGCTCAGTAAAGCCACTGAATAAACAGTATAGTAAATAAAGCGAAGCATTAGAATTAAGCTTTGTTCCAGATTTTGTTTTCTAGGTATGGTTTTCCCAAAGACATCCTCACCATTTCTCTTTATGAAGCTGTGGTCAGCTTAGTAATGTACCCCTTTCTGCCTCATTTGTTTATTTCCTCACTCTCAGTGTCCTGGGATTACATCTCCCAACGAAGTCTAGTCCTCAAATTTTTCCAGGCTTTGTTTTCTAGATAATCCAAGCATAGACAGTACCCAAAGCAGGATCAGAATTAATGCTTAGAAGAAGATATTTTGTAAATAAAATTAAGAGTCAAAATTTGCTACAGATACCATAATGTGAAGAATTATGTTTTGGTAAAACAGAATTCTTGGCAATAAAGAGCCCTATAATTGATATTTTAAAAAAACCTTTAGCATTTATGACATTGTCATTTTTGGAGGATACTTCCTTTTGTATAGTATGTCCATTATTTGGGATTTGTCTGCTGTCTTATCATGATTAGATTAAAATTAGACATATCTGGCCAGAATATCACATAGTGAATTTATGTCCTTTTTAGGGCATCGTATCTAAAGTACATGATGTCCATAATATCATTTTGTTAGTGATACTAATTTTGATCATCTGGTCAAAATTGTTAATTCTTTAAAAAATGTATACTTGAATACCTATATTTTTCTCATTTATAATATCATCATAGTCGACAACACTGCAACACCATAGCAGGTTTCATTATTATTGCCTAATACTCCAGCCCTCACAACTACCAACTAAAATGTAAGTACCACAGGAGCAAGGAGTATTGCCTGTTTTATTCACTGATACAAACAATTCCAAGCACGTGGTACAGTGCCTAGCACATATTTATTAAATGAATTAATAAAAATGTAATTCTGATTAGTAGAATGTTGAGCAACACAGAATTTATTATAATAAAAGCACTTATGCAGAGCATTATTACAGCCATGCTATTATAGGATATGAAACCAGGATGGAAAATATATGATTAAGGATAATTTTAAATCCCATTTTGGCTCAGATATTTAACCAAAACTATCAGTAGCAAAACTGACTGATTTAGGATGCCTTGCAGATTCCTCTTATCACTCTTTAGAGGTGGTACTAATAGAAATGAAATGGCTAAAAAAGTGACGAGAAAGAAGTATGAAAGGGAGAGAATGAATGTTGCAGGGACACATCTAGATTTTACTCACCAGCTATCAACTGGATTATACACAAGTCTCACTTGGCACGGTTCTGACATGCATGATTTCCAGTTACCATGGTTTAGTAAAATAATCCAGTCCTATAGCATCATAGTTCAAATTTCAGTTACCATGATTCAGTTTGGTTCAGTAATTGTATAAAGTACAAACTTTGTTGCTGAATCTTCATTCCACAAATGACCACATAATTGACACATGCACATCATGATCAGTGACCAATCAAACCATTTCTTTCAAAGTCTATCAGTGATTGGTCACTCTGCATCTGTTTCATTTTACACACTGACAGCAAAAGTGTGTAGTTGTGTTGTAATCTTGTCTCTTAGTGATAAAATCACATGACATTTTACAAACATGGATAATCAAAAGAGGGAATTGGCCAATAGTGCTACACATAGTCCAAAAAATGACACTGCAAATTGAATATAAATGGAATTATAGAAAAAATAACTGATGGTTGAAATGTTGACACTGCCACCATTTGAAAGACTCTAGATGTACAGCCAGAGGAACTTCGTGAAGGCGAAGTTATCAAGATAAAGAAGAAAGTGGTTGCAACAAAGATGATGAAGATATCCCAGAAGAAGTAACACAGGCAAAAAAATCCACATTAACAGAACTTTTGGAGACATTTCACAACACAAACATCAAAGGATAAAATGTTGGAAGCAAATCCAAATTTAGGAAAGAGTATAACAATTCACTAGGGCAAACATAAGACCCTCACTCCCTATAGTAAGTTATACAATGAGAAGAAGGCAAGCATTGTTTAAGTTACTCCTGATACATTTTTTAAAATGTTTATTAAAAATTAAAAAAAACCTTAATGTTTATTTGTTTTTGAAGGAGAGACAGAGTATTTATGGGGGAAGTGTAGAGAGAGAGGGAGACATAGAATCTGAAGGGGCTCCAGGCTCTGAGCTGTCAGCACAGAGCCTGATGTGGGGCTTGAACCCATGAACTGCGAGATCATGACCTGACCTGAGCCGAAGCTGTACGCTTAACGGACTTAGCCACCCAGGCGCCCCTAAAAATTTGTTTTTAAATGTTTATTCATTTTTTAAGAGACAGACAGAGAGCCAGAGGGGGAGGGGCAGAGAGAGAGGGAGACACAGAATCTGAAGCAGGCTCCAGGTTCTGAGCTGTCAGCACAGAGACTCATGAGGGGCTTGAACCCAAGAGCCACGCAGCTGCTTAACTGACTGAGCCACCCAGGTGCCCCAAATGTTTGCTTTTGAGAGAGAGAACACATGAGGGAGAGGGGCAGGGGGAGAGGGAGACAGGATCTGAAGTGGGCTCTGTGCTGACAGCAGACATCCAGGTGCCCCACATGGGGCTCAAATTCATGAACCGCAAGATCATGACCTGAGCTGAAGTTGGAAGCAAGGTTAACTGACTGAGCCTCCCAGGCACTCCCTCTTTATGCATTTTTAACAAAGAAATAAAACATTTTAATTCTTAAAGTTTCCAATGCCTTAAATTTCAATATACTAGGTAAATAATAGCTTTACTATTATTTTTAATGTACCTATATAGACAATAAGAGATCTTTTACAAATTTTGTTTTTAATGTTTATTTTTGAGAGAGAGAGACACAGCGAGAGTTGGGGAGGAGCAGAGAGAGAGAGGAAGATACAGGATCCGAAGCAGGCCCCAAGCTCTGAGCTATCAGCACAGAGCCCGACCTGGGGCTTGAACTCACGAACAGGGAGATCATGACCTGAGCCAAAATCGGCCTCTTAACCAACTGAGCCACCCAGGTGCCTGACAATAAGAGATTTTAAAAGTTTCTTAAAATTTTTATTTAGAGGGAGAGAGAGAGAGAGAGAGAAAGAATGAGAGTGGGGGAAGGGGCAGAGAGAGCGAATCCCAAGAGAGAAAGAATGCATGTTGTTAGCCCAGAGCCCAAAGCAGGGCTCAATCCCATGAACCATGAAATCATGACCTGAGTCAGACCCTTAACTGACTAAGCCACCCAGGCACCCCGACAGTAGAGATTTTAATATTTTGACAAAAATTTTAAAGATCATGAAGCAATCATAATTTTCCATTGATTATTAAAATCACTTTGCACAGTTTCAGCCTGATTGCTTGTTTTCAAGGTTCTGCACAACCATGCAAAATAAAGACCGTCTTTTTTTTTTTTTTTTAGTATTCAAGAGAAAGTGCAAGTTAAATGCTCACAAGTGAAAAATAGAAAGTCCTTAACATAGTTGCGATCTAAAGAAAATAAAGAACCACTGATTGGAAATGATAAGCTATAGATGTTAGCTTCCCACTTGGATCACTCCCAAATCTATATCTCTACCTGGTGTTTCAAGGTGACGTCTGGGCATTCCACCAGCAAACACTTCACATACAACACATTCCAAATTGAACTTCCTCCTAATCCTGCCACCTTCCAAAAAGCAACTTAATTTTCTATAATAGGGTATCAATTAGGATTAGTGGCTAGTAACAGAGACCTGAAATGATAGTAGCTTAAATAAGATAAGGATTTATTTTTTGGTTAAAATAGAACTCCAGAATTAGGCAACCCACGGCTAACATGGTGACTCACCAATTTCAGGAATCCATCTTTTTGTTCTATAATCCTTGGCATGAAGTGTCTATCTTTAAGTTACCTCATGGTCACAAACTAGCTATCATGCTCCAACTATCACATCCCAGACAGAAAGAAGGAAGGTAAAGAAAATATGTGGTCACCCTGCTGAGACAATGTACTTTAGACACAGTGGATACGCTACCCAAAGATGTCTGCTTATGTCTTGTGTTATTATGTCTTATCAGACAGAGACACAGTTTTGATATGGTTTTTAGCTGGTCATGTTGTCATCTTTGATACTGTATAGATCAATTACATAAGAAAATGGGTAGAGTGGATATTAGGTAAGCAAGTAGTAGTCTTACCAGACGTCATTAATGATTCTCTTAGCCACCTAGTCATCAAGCCAGAGACCTAGGGATTATCTGAGACTCTTTTGTCTCTCTCATTGCTCTTATCCAAGAATAGTTTATCATACTTCCTAAATTTCTTACAAATTTGAAACTCCACTTTTTTTTAAAGCCCCACTGTCTAAAATAGTGCATGATGCATTCTATGTTTGTTTTTTCCCCCCAAATTTTTTTTTTGAGAGAGTACAGGAGCATGAGCAGAGGAGAGGCAGAGGGAGAAGTAGAGAGGATGAGAATCTTAGGCTGCGTGCTCAGTGCGGGGCTAGGCCCCCTGAACCTGGATCATGACCTGAGAAGAAACCAAGAGTTGGACACTTATCCAACTGAGCTGAGCTACCCCAGGCGCTCCCACTCTGTTTATATTTATAAATGTTTGTGGAATGCTGATTTAATAGCTGGCTTTCAGACAATGGGGTAAGTTATTGCAGTGAACTTTAAATTGAGGTCTTCAAATAATATTCAAAGATTATAATTCCTGGAATTCTTTAAGTCACAAAGTAATTTCTTATTCTCTAACACTAGTCGGATTGGAATTAGTTATTCAACTTCAATAGTATGAAACATAGGCAAATACACTCCCTTTTCTAGCCTTTAATTTTTCCTAATTGTGTAACTTTGTTAGTAGCTTCTGTCTCTTGCACTCTCTCCTCTTAAACACCTTTATGAGATGTTCCTCAGCATGCCCATGAGCACACGCCATTCACACACACTCTCTCTCTCTCTCTCTCTCTCTCTCTCTCTCTCTCTCTCAGGCATGCAGTAATGGCCTCAAAAATCTTACTCCCTTGCAAGTCAAAATGTCAAACATCTCCGTGGCAGGTATGAAAAACAGTAAGCCTGTCCCTGCTGAGCCACCTGCTGAATATTCCATATGCTAGGTGCTAATTTTAGGAGAAAGAAAGGAAAGTTTAAAAATGTATTCTCTTCTCACTGCTCCACAAGAGCCACCTTTCCTTTTCTTCTCGAGCAGCTGCAGTAGAAGCTTACATGAATACAAGCAAAATGCGAGCGGTACTAGAGACAAGGCTTAATTTAAAAGAATTCACCAGATGACTCAAACAAATAAACCTATTGGTTAAGCTTATTGTTCTGGAGAGAATAAACAGTGGGACTGGCCTTGGATTGATGGAATTCACTAGAATAGAACAGGGCTGACAAATTGGGATAAAATATTTGGCAGTTGTTTTTTTATCCTGGGACAGATGACCAACTTACTTTAAATTCATTTCCTGCAGCTGGTGAGTGGGTGGCCACGTCTGTATCCTACCCATTGTAGCCAAGTAACATTTCTTGACTTTGACACATTGCCCCACCTGATTAGATATTTGACAAAGCAATGTACATCACAGGCCATTTTCAAAATATTATTGTTTCCCAGAGTCCTGACATTCTGGTGTAAATGAAGACCTCTGCAAGCCTTAAACATGCTCAGAAAATGGGTCATTTTGACAAGTTGAGGGATAGACTATCTGTGAATAGTCTGCAGGACAGAGCTTTAATAGTGATCATTTTACAAATGCTATTTTATCTTTATCTTTAAATGTTTCTTTTGCATCTTTAAATATTTCAGTTGCTCAAATAATTTAACATAGGGGCATTGGGGTGGGACAGTTGGAGCAAATAATGTACAGAGATAATTATTGCAATTTCTTATTACATTTGAAGTCATAATTTCATTAAGTTGGTTTTTCAAATTAAAATTTCATGCACAGTTGAAGTCATTTCAACATGAATATGATTCTACATAATAAATTGGATGTGCAGAAATTCAAGTATTCAGAAGTTATGAAACAAGGAATCAATTAGATATACAAACGCTAATGACTCACTTGAGAAATATTTTAGGCCTCCTGTGCTATGTATTAGTAACTGTGTCCCCACCCCCAACGCCCATTTCCTTTAGCGGTAGAGGCTCTTGTGACTGCTATGTTTATTTACTGCTCCCTCTGCTTTTTTTTTTTTTTTTTTAATCAGTGCCTCTGTGATGTTTCCTCATCTTCTAACATTCCTGTTTATTCATTCTAAAAGCCAGGAGTTTCCTCAATGTACTAACTGATCAGTTAGGAATTTTTATCCTTGAGCACTTGTGCTAAATATAAACATAACCCTAGGCATTCTATATTTCAATTTGGGGGCTTATTTTGGAGAATTATCAATTTTTTGGAATTTTATTTGGAACTTAATTTTTTTCTCTATTCTTAAATCTGATCTTATGATTGCACACAGAGGGTCTTCTTAAAGGACTGCTTTCCCCCATAAAATATTTATTTTAGCAAGAGCAAATAAAGATTCAAATGAGAGGAGCCTCCAATTGACTTTCAAGTGACCGTCACAATTTTGTAAAAAAGAGGAGTCAATCGGTTCTCACTTGTCCATTTCTACCTCACTTAACTGCTCCATGGTCTTGGGGCAGTTATTTAATGTCTGGACCTCAATTCTCTTATGTGTGAAATGTGGATAATAATAGTGCCTACTTCTATGATGATTGTAGGGATTAGAAGAGTTAGTACGTGCAGCGTGCTATGACCCATACCTGGTACATAACAAATATTCAGACATTTGTAACTGTTATTTTATCCTTATCATCTCTACATAGATACATTTTCCTGTCCTTTCTACTTTTCTTTCTTCTTCCTCTATCCCCTTGTGAGTAAATAAGTTACTTCTAAGCATGCCAGGAGATTAAGAAGTGTGATCTGGAGCTGTAGTTACAGTCTAGTCCTTACTATAAACCAGAATATTTAAATCCCAAAGGAGAGAAAGTCCACCAAGACTACTATATTGCACAACTCCAGGGGGCACCATTCACCTGTAGTCAGAGTGACTGCTGTCCTTGAGACAGTGCAGTGGACAGTCCATGTAGCTATACATGGTAGTTCTGAAGCCTACCATTCAGTCACTTTAACTTTTTTCTCTTCCTTTCTCCATTCATGTTGTTTTTCATATTTATGTAAATATGTATAGTCACCAGATGACATACACACATTAAAGCTTTCCACGTTGGTTCCCCTGTACAAATCTCTTTTTTCCCTTTCCTAAGGTGCTGACATTCAGCTGGGAGTTGTGTGTGTTTGTGAGCATATAAGCTTATATTTATACCTATGTGAAGTATTAATAGTAATAGAAAAGTATAAGTAGAGAAATAAAGAATAAATTACATACCAGGTTTTAAAATGCTCATAATTTATAAGCTGTATCGCTTTTTCTTACTTTTAGGAGATGATTACAATTTGATCAAAGCAAAGTTTTTGAATAGAACCAAAACATTAAATTAATTGACCATTAAGAGATAGGGACTGATAGACTTCCTGCCACTAAATGAAAAGCATAGACAAGCTGAGATGAGCCTGACTGACCAAATCTTTCAGGGATTTTGGCATCCACTTTCTATTATGTGTCTGTAGACACTGCCAGTGATTTGAATCAATATAACATTTTTATTATTGTAAATAAAACGCTTCATTTAGTTAGTTCTTTAGTTGATATGAGAAAAATGTTCTCTGATGAACTACTTCAAGCAATATCCTTTGAAATTTGAATACTGTGACAGCTTTTTTTTTTCAATACAATTTGTGACCAGTAATAGAACTACATACAGGTGGTATTGGATTTCTATGCATTCCTTACCACCATTTAAGCACCACAGATGTTTCCTTTATTCATAATGAGTTAATCCCACTGCCATTCATGCACAAGGAAAGAAGGCGCCCAAAGGACTATGTAGCTAGAGGGAGTAGAAGAAGCAAAAAGCCTTGCTAATCTACAAATTTGATAATCCCCCCTCAAATAATTGAAAGTTTGATGTATTTGCATTAGAAAGGTGTGAATCAGGAATGCTGAAGTTCAACACATTCTGTGCTAAAATTGAAACAGGACTCAGATGGACTGAGCCATATTTTATGATGTGCTTTTTCAATCTTTGGTATAGAATTTCCTTACTTATAGAGGAATTGCAACTGAACATAAGTTAAAACTGTAACTTTACCTCTTGAGATGAATGTTCTGCCTGCAATGATCTCTTCCTTCTCAAAATTACCATTCAGTTCACTTCAACAGTCATCTATTGAGCTTTATACTAGTCTATTTCTAAGAATTCAAGGATGAATAAAACGTGGTCCTTGTTCTTAAGTAGTTTCAATTCAGAGGATTCAAAGAAAATCAAGGGAACAAAGTATGGGTGGAGGAAGCATGGAGTAGGGTGTGGAGGGGGGAACGTTTGAGTCTTATTCTTTATAGCACTCCTTTTATTACTCACAAATTTGTCTCCCTCCCTCTCTCTCTCTCTCTATATATATATATATGTAGACATATATATGTGTGTGTGTGTATATATATATGTCTATATATACATATATATGATATATATATGATATATATATTGCCAACTCTTGGTATTGCCAAGCTTTCTTGTTTTTGTTTATAATAAGATAATCATCTAATAAATATGTATGGTAAAACTCTTATATACAAGTAACTTTTTGGATATTGTCGGTGACACAAAGTAATTGTCCTCCACTAGCTCACAAAACAAATCAAATGATGGCATTATATATAGCACACAATGCGAACACTGTGGAGTCAGGGTTTAGCACAGTGAATCAGGTTTTTCATCAGGACTACACCACTGATAAGCAGCAGAGCTGAGATTTGAGATTAGGTCTGTCTCCAAGACTAGTGGGTTTTTGCTGTTGTTTGGTTTTTTGTTTTGTTTGTTTTCACTTTAAAACTGTAAAGCATGATACCATAAATATCAGGGCCTATCACAGAAATATGCAACATTAAAGTTGTTCTCAGCATTTCATGTGGAACCACTAATTATTGTAATTTTAACCATTTGGATATTCTTCAGAGCCTTTATCATATTCTGACTTGCATATGACCGGAGAAAAAATTACTGATTCTTTACAGTGCTGTGGAAAGAACGTGAATACTGAAGTATAGTTTTATTTAGGTTCTCTGAGCTTTAATTTTCTGATTTATAAAATCCTTGCAGTGTTGTGGTAGAAATGAAATGAAATAGTTAATGCAAGGTCTATGGCATAGCGCTTGTCACTGAGTGGCCCCTCCAGAAAGATGAGTTATCTTCCCTTGAGTTACGAGAAAATATGCCTTTAAACCAGTCTAAGGATGATACATTAGAGTTGGCAAGGACTGAGGGAGTATCTTGTTTACCTCTTATTGGCCAGAGTTGAATATGGAAACCCAGTGCTCAACTCTGATATGCTTTTCTCAAGGTCACATAGACAGACTAAGCAGAATAAGTTGTATCATGTTTTGATTTCCTTTCTGTGCCTAGAGAAGGGACACCCTATTTCCAAGAGCACACTGGAGAACTGGTCTGGATTTGGGGGACTCTTGTCAAGCTTTTATAGGTTCAATAATAAGATTGTGGGGAAAGGGGCACCTGGGTGGCTCAGTGGGTTAAGCATCTGACTTCAGCTTACATCATGATCTCACAGTTTTTAGGTTTGAGCCCTGCATCAGGCCCTGTGCTGACAGCTTGGAGCCTGGAGCCTGCTTTGGATCTGTGTCTCCCTCTCTCTCTGCCCTACCCTGCTTACACTCTGTCTCTCAAAAATAATTAAACAAATAAAAAAAATGAGACTGTGGGGAAATGATTTGTTCCTTTAATCATTAATGATGTTGAACAACTTTTTGTTTATTTTTTTCCAGCTTTATTGGGATATAATTGATACATAACATTGTGTAAGTTTAAGATGTACAACATAGTGATTTTATGTACGTATATAGTACAAAGTGATTTTATGTACGTACATAGTGATTTTATGTACGTATGTAGTATAACACAATAACACATCTGAGACCTCATAAAGTTACAGTTATTTTGTGATAAGAACTTTAAAAATCTACTCTCTTCGAAACTTTCAAATATGCAGTGAACTATTGTTAACTATAGTCATCATGCTGTACATCCCCAGAATTTATTGATCTTCAATACCTTCACTCATTCTCTGTCCCTTGGTTTTTAAGATTCCACTTATAAGAGATCATATAGTATTTGTCATTTTCTGTTTGATTTATTTCACCTAGCATAATGCCCTCAAGTTTCATCCATGTTGCTGTAAGTGGTAAGATTTCCTTCTTTTTTATGACTGAATAATATTACAAAATTCATATGGAATCACAAAATACCTTGAGTGGCTAGAGCAATCTTCAGAGAACAAAGCTTGAGGCATCACACTTCCTGATTTCAAACTATACTACAAAGCTATAGTAATCAAGACAGTATGGTACTGGTATGATAAGAGACCACTGGAATAGAATCAAAAGCCCAGAAATAAACCTGTTCATATGTGGCCAACTAATACTTGATAAAACAGTGAACAATACTCAATGGAGACAAGAATCTCTTTAATAAATGGTACTGGGAAACTAGATATTCACATGCTAAAGAATGAAACCAGACCCTTATCTTACACCATTCACAAAAATTAAGTTGAAATAGATTAAAGACTTAAATGTAAGACTGGAAACCAAAAAACTCCTGGAACAAAAATAGGAAAGAAGCTCCTTGACGTAAGTCTTGACAGTGATTTTATGACAAACAACACAAAAATGAAGTGGAACTACATCAAACTAAGGAGCCTCAGTTGAACAACTTAAAGGTTTATTCACCATATTTCATATTGTGTGAATTGCCTGTTCTTTGTCTTTTAATTTCTAATTTGTAGGAACTCCTGATAGATTATATAATTTAACCCTTGGTTTGTTTGTACCATAAATATATCTTTTCTTCGAAGATCTGTTATTTTATCTTTTAGTTTAGGTTATCTTTTTTATACCCAAGTTCTAAATTTTTATGTAGCTGAATCTGCCAAGTGTTATATGCCCTGGGAAGTTCTCTGTAATAGTTTTTTTCTCTCATGTCCTAGCATCATTTGTTGAAAACAAAACAGTATCTTTTTTCTACTGAATTGTCTTTGCCCTTTGTAAAAAATCAGTTATTCCATATTTGTATGTATGGCTCTTTTACTAGACTCTATTCTGTTGCAATATTTCCTTGTCATCTTTACTCCAATACCACACTGTATTGATTCCAGATAATGTGTTGAAATTAGGGAATATTGACTCTCCAAACTTGTTCTTTTTCAACGTTTTTTTTTTGTTTTTTTTGTTTGTTTTTTTTATTTATTTTTGGGACAGAGAGAGACAGAGCATGAACGGGGGAGGGGCAGAGAGAGAGGGAGACACAGAATCGGAAACAGGCTCCAGGCTCCGAGCCATCAGCCCAGAGCCTGACGCGGGGCTCGAACTCACGGACGGCGAGATCGTGACCTGGCTGAAGTCGGACGCTTAACCGACTGCGCCACCCAGGCGCCCCAAACTTGTTCTTTTTCAAAATAGTTTTGGTTATTGTAAGCCCTTTCCTCTGCTATATAAATTTTATAATTAGCCTTCAAATTTCTAAAAAAAAAAAAAAAAAAGAACCTACTGAGGTTTCATGGACTCTGTAGCTCAAATTGGAAGGAATTGGCCATTTTCACAACATTGACTCTTCTGAAGCACAAAGTATAAATCTTCATTTATTCAGAATTCCTTCAATTAGTCTCAGCAGTGTTTTAGAGTTGCTAGTGTACAAATCTCCTGTATCTTTTGTCAGATTTATTCATAAAATGTTTCATGTTTTTGACGCTATTATAAATATTATTTTAATATTTTTATTTCCACTTGTTCATTTACTAGCATATAGAAATACAACTTATTTTTACATATTAATCTTGTATCCTGCAAGTTTGCTAAACTCATAAACCCACCTGTTAGTTTTAGTAGGGTTTTTTTTGTAGATTCTTTAGGGTTTTCTACATAGACAATCATGTCTGCAAATAATTACAATTTTAATTGTTCCTTTCCAATCTGGATACCATTCATGTTTTCTTCTTGCCTTATTGCATTGGCTAAAACCTCCAGTAAAATGTTTAATAGAGATAGTGAGAGAAGACGTCCTTCTCTTGTTCCCAATCTCAGGGGAAAACATTATGTTATTTATTTATTTTTTAAGTTTATTTACTTGTTCTCAGAGGGAGAGCGACAGCACAAGTGAGGGAGAAGAAGAGAGGGAAAGAGAGAGAATCCCAAGTAGGTCCTGAGCTGTCAATGTGGATCCCAATATAGGGCTCGAACCCACAAACCATCAGATCATGACCTGAACTAAAATCAAGAATTGGACACTTAATCAACTGAACCACTCAGGCACATGCCCCTCCCCTCCCCTTTTTAACCTTTAAGTGTGATGCTGGCTATAGATTTTTTGTAGATATCCCTTTATAAGGTCAAGGGAGGTCTCTTTTATTCCTAATTTGCTGAGAGCTTTCTTTTTTAATCAAGAATGTATGTTGGATGTTTCCAAAGGCATTGTCTGTATCTATTGAAATGGTATTATGGTTTTCTTTTTAAGTTTGTGTTCATATGGGGAATTCTATCAATTGATTTTCAAATGTGAAACAACCTTGCATTTCTGGGATAAACTGAACTTGGTCATGATCTTTTATCCTTTTTATATATTGTTGGAGTTGATTTGCCCAGTTTTGTGTAGAATTTTGTATCTGTGTTTATAAGGGATATTGGTTTGCAGTATGTATGTATGTATGTATTCATTCACTCATAATGCCTTTGTTTGGTGGGATTCATAGAATAAGTTGAAAAGTTTTCCTCTTCAACTTTTTTGGGAAGAGTTTGTATTGAATTAGAATTATTTATTCCCTAAATGCTTAGTAGAATTCACTAGTAAATCCATTTGGATTTGGAGTTTCCTTTGTGGGAAGGATTTATCTCCAAATACAATTTTTTAGTATATATTTATATATTAAGTTATCTCTTTATTCTTGTGAGCTTTGGTAGTTTGTGTTTTTCACTAAATTTCAAATGTATTGATTCACCGTTATTCATAGTATTCCTAAATTGTCCATTTCTCTAAACTATCAAATTTATTGATTCAAAGTTATTCATAATATTCCTTTATTATCCTTTTAACATCTATAGAATCTATACTAGTGTCACCTCTCTTATTCCTGATATTGGTCATTTGCATCTTCTCTCTTTTTTCCTGATCAGTGTAGAAATTTTTTAATTTTGTTAATCTCTTCAAAGCAAATAGCTGTTAGTTTCACTGACTTTGTTCATGATTTTTGTTTTTTTATTTCTTTGATTTATTTTCTCTGATCCTTATTATTTCTTTTCTTTTGTTTCTTTTGGGTTTAATTTGCCCTTTTTTTCTAGTTTCTTAAGGTAGAACTGAAGTCATTGATTTGAGATCTTCTTTTTTATTTTATTTTAGAGAGAGAGAGAGAGAGAGCATGAGCAGAGAAGAGGGGCAGAGGGAGAGAGGGGGGAGAGAATCTCAAGAAGGCTCCACACAGAGCCCAATATGGCTAGATCCCATGACCCTGGAATCATGACCTGAGCCAAAATCAAGAGTTGGACACTCAATCGATTGAGCCACCCATATGCCCCAAGATCTTTCTTCTAATAGAGGCATTAAAGTGTAAATTCCCCCTTATGTCCTGCTTTAATAAATATCACAAAGTTTTAATTGCTTGTTTTCACTTTCATTCAGTGCAAAATCCCTCATCAGGGAAATACAAAACAAACCTCACGCCACTCAGAGTGGCTAAAATGAACAAATCAGGAGACTATAGATGCTGGAGAGGATGTGGAGAAACGGGAACCCTCTTGCACTGCGGGTGGGATTGCATACTGGTGCTGCCGCTCTGGAAAATAGGGTGGAGGTTCCTCAAAATATTAAAAATAGACCTACCCTATGACCCAGCAATAGCACTGCTAGGAATTTACCCAAGGGATACAGGAGTGCTGATGCATAGGGGCACTTGTACCCCAATGTTCATAGCAGCACTCTCAACAATAGGCAAATTATGGAAAGAGCCTAAATGTCCATCAACTGATGAATGGATAAAGAAATTGTGGTTTTTATACACAATGGAGTACTACGTGGCAATGAGAAAGAATGAAATAATGGCCCTTTGTAGCAACGTGGATGGAACTGGAGAGTGTGATGCTAAGTGAAATAAGCCATACAGAGAAAGACAGATACCATATGGTTTCACTCTTATGTGGATCCTGAGAAACTTAACAGAAACCCATGGGGGAGGGGAAGAAAAAAAAAGAAAAAAAGAGGTTATATATATATAAAATGCCTTATATGTCTTATATGCCTTATATAATATTCATGTTGTCATATTTTTACATATAAGCCCCACAATACATTGTTATTATTTTTTATTTGAACTGTTATCTTTCAAAGAGATTTATAGATTAAATTTTTATGTATTTGTTTAAGGAGTTAGGGTTTCCATTGCTCTATGTTGCTTGTGTCCATCTGGTGTCATTTTCTTCTGTCTTAAGGATGTCTAACATTTCTTACATAGCGAGGGTCTACTTATGAGGAAGATTTTCAGCTTTTGTATGTTCGAAAAGTCTGTATTTAGCCTTTGTTTTTCAAAGATATTTTTGTTAGGTATAGAATTAGTTGTTGATACTTTTTCCTTTTACTATTTTAATATTGTTGCATCACTGTCTTTTCTGTTGCATTGTGTCTGAAAAGAAACCTGCTGTTATCCTTGTCTATGTTCCTTTCCACATAATGTGTCTTTTTTTCCCCTCCTACTTTTTATATATTCTCCTTTTCACTGCTTTTGAGCAATTTGATTACTCTGTGCCCTGCTGTAATTTTTTCTTGTTTCTTATATTGGGATTTGTTAAGGTTCCTTAATATTTGGGTGTATAACTTTCATCAGTTTTGAAATATTTTAGACTTTTATTTCTTCAGATATTTTTCTGTGACCTTCTCTTTCTTGTAAGGATTCAAATTTCACATGTATTAGGCCTTTGAAGTTATCCTATAGGTCCCTTTTGCTCTACTAATTGTTAAAATGATTATTTTTCCTCCAACTTTTTATTTAAATTCCATCTAATTAACATACAGTGCAATGTTAGTTTCAGGTATGAAATTAAGTGATTCATAGAACACCTGGTGCTCATCACAAGTGCCCTCCTTAATACCCATCATCAGTTTGTTTACTATAGTTAAGAGTCTATTTCTTGGTTTGCCTCTTCCCCACCATGTTCATTTGTTTTGTTTTTCTTATGGTATTTGTCTTTTTATGATTCATTTATTTTGCTTAGCATAAATAGTCTCCAAGTCCATCTACATCATTGCAAATGGCAAGAATTTCATTCTTTTTGGTGGCTGAGTAATATTCACAGTACCACATCTTCTTTGTCCATTCATCAGTCAATGGACATTGGATTCTTTCCATAATTTGGCTATTGTTAATAGTGCTGCTATAAACATCAGGGGGCATGCATCCCTTCCAATAAGTATTTTTGTATCCTTTGGGTAAATAACCTAGTGTAGTGCAATTGCTGGGTGGTAGGATTGGTAGGATAGTTCTATTTTTAAATTTTTGAGGAACCTCCATACTATTTTCCAGAGTGGCTGCACCAGTTTGCATTCCCACCAACAGTGTAAGAGGGTTCCCTTTTCTCTGCATCCTCACCAACACCTGTTGTTTCCTGTGTTGTTAATTTTAGCCATTCTGACAGATATGAGGTGATACCTGACTGTAGTTTTGATTTGTATTTCCCTGATGATGAGTGAGCATATTTTCATGTGTCTATTAGCCATGTGTATGTCTTCTTTGGAAAAGTGTTTATTCATGTCTCCTGCCCATATTTAACCTGGAGTATTTGTTTTTTGGATGTTGAGTTTTATAAGTTCTTTATATATTTTGGATACTAAACCTTTATCAGATATGTCATTTACAAATATCTTCTCCCATTCTGTAGGCTGTCTTTTAGTTTTGTTGATTTTTTCCTTCACTGTACAGAAGCTTTTTATTTTGATTAAAGCCAAATAGTTTATTTTTGCATTTGTTTCCATTGCTAAAATTACCTTTTTATGTTTAGTTTTGGGTAGTTTCCTTTGCTATAGCTTCAAGTTCACTAATTTTTTCTTCTGTAATTTCAAATATGCTGTTAATACTACCTAGTATATTTTTCATTTCATCTATTGTAGTTTTCATTTCTAAGAGTTTTAGTGGGTCTTTTTCATATCTTCCATGTATTTACTGAATATTAAATGTGTGGCATACAGTTTTCATGTCTTTATCTATTAATTATTTCATCTCTGTCAGTTCTGGGTTGGTTTTGATTGATTGAATTTTCTCATTGTTAAGGGCTATTTTTTTTTCCCCTTGCTGTATTTCATGTCTGACAAGTTTTGATTGGAGTCTGAACATCGTGAATGTTACTGTAACTAGATGCTGGATATTTCTTATAGTCCTAGCAATATTCATAAGTTTTGTCCTTGCACACAGCTAAGTAACTATGAAATAATTTGGTCCTTTCTAATCTTGATTTTAAGATTTGTTGGGCAAATTGAAGTAGTGCTTAATTTATAGCTAATTATTCCCTACGTCAGAGATACGGTCCTTCTATGTACTTGGCCTAACGCCTTGTGATTCATTAGGTTTTCCAGTGTAGCTGGTGGGATGGTACACTATGTACTTTTTTGTGTCTGTGTTACTGAATATTTTATCTGTAAGATTTATCCGTGTTGTCCATGTATCAGCAGTTTGTTTTTTACTTATAGATGTTTAGCATTCTCATGCATGAATAAACGATAACTTATTTACTAATTTTGTTATCGATGGACATTTAGGTTGTTTTGTATTATCATGAGTAAAACTATTGTGAACATTCATATACAGAATGGTTTGATAGGTGCTTTGACAGACTTATGCACTAGATGCTGTGGCATCACAAATGGATATTTCTGGGGAAGGTGAATCTTGAGTTGAGTTTTTAGGGGAGTAATAAGTGACTAGATGAAAAAGCAAAGGAAGATATTCTAGATAGAAGGGAGATTCATAGGAACTGAGAAGAGAATTAGCAAGAAATTACAGAGAAGGTGAGCAGAGAGGAGGCCAAAGAAATAGGCAGACATTTCCATGATAAAGTAAAAGGTCTAAACTCTGAAGAATTTCAAATATGTAATCACATAATCAGGTTTTCTTTTAATAAAAGCATTTCTTTTTTTTTTAATAAAGATTTTATTTTTTAAGTAATCTCTACACCCAACGTGGGCCTCAAACTTACAACCCCAAGATTAAGAGTCACATGCTCTGGGTGCCTGTGTGGCTCAGTCAAGCATCTGACTCTTGGTTTCAGCTCAGGTCATGATCTCAGTGTTTTGTGGGTTTGAGCCCTGTGTTGGGCTCTGCTCTGATGGTGCAGAGCCTGCGTGTGATTCTCTGTCTCTCTGTCTCTCTCTCTCTGTCTCTCTCTCTCTCTTTCTCTCTGTCCCTCTCCCACTCACCCTCTTTCTCCATCAAGATTAAAAAAAAAAAACCGACAGAGTCAGCCAGCAGCAAGGAACCCTTCAAGAAAAGTATTTGTGATCACAGTGTAGAGAATGGATTGGATGAGGGTGAGACTGGAGATTGGGAGATTGTGAAGAAGGTGTTGCAGTAATTTAGTACAGAAGTAATAAGGCCTGAAGCCATAACTGTGGGAAAAACGAAGAGAAGAAATATTTGAGAAATTTTGAAAAGGTAGCCTCTTGTGGAGAGAGAGGAAAGAATAAAAAGTATTTTAATTGGGTGATTTGACATGGTAGTTCATTCACAAAATTTTGAAAAAGAAGAGGAGCAATTTTTAGGAAAACTTGGTGAATTAAATTGCAAAAAGCAAATGCAAAAAGTGAAGACATTTTTAAATTGGTATTGAAGAGGTTTCTTGCAATATTAGATTGCAAAATATTAGCTTATGAAGCTGCAACAGTTAAGTCACCATGATACTCTACCAAAGAAGGTTTGAATTTGAAATTTATGTGTGATAAAGATACCAAAAACAATATTTAAAAAAACAAATTGGGGACAAAATATTTCCAAATATATAGCAGAAAAAGGTAACTATCCATAATATATACAATTCCTTAAGATAAATAAGAAAAAGATTTTTTTAAAATAGGAAAATAGGTAAAGGATTTAAAGGGGCAATTTACAGATAGGATGAAAATGAATGTAAGAAATTGTTAAACCACTGGCTAAGAGGTTATAACTAAAATTCAAATAATAAGATATAATCTTAACATTTCAGTGTAGAAAAAGGTAAAAATATTTAAGATACCAAGTGCTGGCTTGAGAATAGGAAAACACTCACATATTGTAAATTGGTGCAGTCTTTTGGAAAGCAATTTGGCACGTACTTTTTGACCTTGAATCTGTTATAGGACCTTATCCCTCAGAAATATTTGCACTACAAAACAAAAATGTACTTCCAAGGATACTCATTTCAGTGGCCTTATAATAGCGAAAAATTGGGACAGGTATAATTTAACTAAGGGTTTCATAAATTATGATACGTCCATACAATGGAATACGATTCATATATTTTTTAAAAATGAAGCAGATCTGTTTATGTACAAAGAATTGATAGCCACTTACAATATTTGTAAGGTTGAAAGGTCAAGTTTCAGAAAAAAATGGCAGGTATGATGACATTTAAAAAAATAAACATGTAGTATATACCAGGAACTGGGCCATTAACTAGAGATCCAGCAAAGAATAAAGTTGATAGAGTCCCTGCAATTGTGGAGGTAAAAAATTATTGACAGTGATTACAACTGGGGAATGAGATGGTGGCAATTGGGGGGTGTGGTGGGAAGAATGTTTACTTTTTACATATGTGGACTGTTAAGGTTTGTCAAAAAGCAACTTTTGCTTTTGTAACTTAAAAACTAATTTTATTTTATTTATTTTTTTGATTGAGTACTCTGTAATTAGAAGATACCTGTTTTCATTCACAAATGAAAAACACAAATTAAAACAATGGGATTCCAGTTTTACTCTTATGCAACAGATATAGATGTTATCATCTCTAGTATTGATAAGGGCTACGGAAGACAATTGTTTTTTTTTATGGTTTGTATGTATTTTAATGCCTCTATAGGAATGCAAATAAAACCTCAAAATCAGGTTATTAATTTCATAAAAAGACTGTCTTCACAAGCATGGGAAAAATATCACCAGTTGTTAATATCTAGATTTCTAATAGTTTTTTTTTCTTTTTCTGAAATTTATTGTCAAATTGGTTTCCATACAACACCCAGTGCTCATCCCAACAGGTGCTCTCCTCAATGCCCATCACCCACTTTCCCCTCCCTCCCACTCCCATCAACCCTTAGTTTATTCTCAGTTTTTAAGAGTCTCTTATGGTTTAGCTTCTTCCCTCTCTAACTTTTTTTTTCCCTTCCCCTCCCCCATGGTCTTCTGTTAAGTTTCTCAAGATCCACATAAGAGTGAAACATATGGTATGTGTCTTTCTCTGTAAGACTTATTTCACTTAGCATCACACTCTCCAGTTTCATCCATGTTGCTACAAAAGGCCATATTTCATTCTTTCTCATTGCCAAGTAGTATTCCATTGTGTATATAAACCACAATTTCTTTTTTTTTTTTTCTGTTTGCCTCTCTTTTTTTCCCCACTCTAATCTCTTGCTTTGTTTCTTAAATTCCACGTATCAGTGAAATCATATGGCATTTGTCTTTCTCTGAGTGAAACCACAATTTCTTTATCCATTCATCAGTTGATGGACATTTAGGCTCTTTCCATAATTTGGCTATAGTTGAAAGTGCTGCTATAAACATTGGGTTTCAAGTGCTCCTATGCATCAGCATTCCTGTATCCCTTGGGTGTTCCTAGCGGTGCTACTGCTGGGTCATAGGGTAGATCTATTTTTAATTTTTTGAGAAACCTCCACACTGTTTTCTAGGGCGGCTGTACCAGTTTGCATTCCCACCAACAGTGCAAGAGGGTTCCCGTTTCTCCACATCCTCTCCAGCATCTATAGTCTCCTGATTTGTTCATTTTAGCCACTCTGAGTGGCGTGAGGTTTGTTTTGTATTTCCCTGATGAGGAGCGATGTTGAGCATCTATTCACGTGCCTGTTGGCCATCTAGATATCTTCTTTAGAGAAGTGTCTATTCATGTTTTCTGCCCATTTCTTCACTGGATTATTTGTTTTTCGGGTGTGGAGTTTGGTGAGCTCTTTATAGATTTTGTATACTAGCCCTTTGTCCGAATGTCATTTGCAAATATCTTTTCCCATTCCATTGGTTGCCTTATAGTTTTGTTGATTGTTTTCCTTTGCTGTGCAGAAGCTTTTTATCTTCATAAGGTCCCAATAGTTCATTTTTGCTTTTAATTCCCTTGCATTTGAAGATGTGTCAAGTAAGAAATTGCTGTGGCTGAGGTCAGAGTAGTTTTTTCCTGCTTTCTCCTCTAGGGTTTGGATGGTTTCCTGTCTCACATTCAGGTCCTTTATCCATTCTGAGTTTATTTTTGTGAATGGTGTAAGAAAGTGGTCTAGTTTCATTCTTTTGCATGTTGCTGTCCAGTTCTCCCAGCACCATTCGTTAAAGAGACTGTCTTTTTTCCATTGGATATTCTTTCCTGCTTTGTCAAAGACTAGTTGGCCATACTTTTGTGGGTCCAATTCTGGAGTCTCTATTTTATTCCATTGGTCTATGTGTCTGTTTTTGTGCCAATAGCATGCTGTCTTGATGATTACAGCTTTGAGGTAGAGGCTAAAGTCTGGAATTGTGATGCCTCCCGCTTTGGTCTTCTTCTTCAATATACTTTGGCTATTCGGGGTATTTTGTGGTTCCTATAAATTTTCGGATTGCTTGTTGTGGCTTCAGAAGAATGCTGGTACAATTTTGATTGGGATTGCATTGAATGTGTAGATTGCTTTGGGTAGTATTGACATTCTAACAATATTTATTCTTCCAATCCATGAGCACAGAATGTTTTTCCATTTCTTTGTATCTTCTTCAATTTCCTTCATAAGCTTTCTATAGTTTTCAGCATACAGATCTTTTACATCTTTGGTTAGGTTTATTCCTAGGTATTTTATGCTTCTTGGTGCAATTGTGAATGGGATCAGTTTCTTTATTTGTCTTTCTTTTGCTTCATTATTAGTGTATAAGAATGCAACTGATTTCTGTACATTAATTTTGTATCCTGCAAATTTGCTGAATTCATGTATCAGTTCTAGCAGACTTTTGGTGGAGTCTATTGGATTTTCCATGTATAATATCATGTCATCTGCAAAAAGTGAAAGCTTGACTTCATCTTTGCCAATTTTGATGCCCTTTGATTTCCTTTTGTTGTCTGATTGCTGATGCTAGAACTTCCAACACTATGTTAAACAACAACGGTGAGAGTGGACATCTCTGTCGTGTTCCTGATCAGGGGAAAAGCTCTCACTTTTCCCCCATTGAGGATGATATTAGCTGTGGGCTTTTCATAAATGGCTTTTATGATGTTTAAGTATGTTCCTTCTATCCCGACTTTCTTGAGGGTTTTTGTTAAGGATGCTGAATTTTGTAAAATGCTTTTTCTGCATCAATTGACAGGATCATATGGTTCTTATCTTTTCTTTTATTAATGTGATGTATCACATTGATTGATTTGTGAATGTTTAACCAGCCCTGCATCCCAGGAATGAATCCCACTTGATCGTGGTGAATAATTCTTTTTATATGCTGTTGAATTTGATTTGCTAGTATCTTGTTGAGAATTTTTGCATCCATATTAATCAGGGATATTGGCCTGTAGTTTTCTTTTTTTGCTGGGTCTGTCTGGTTTGGGAATCAAAGTAATGCTGACTTCATAGAGTGAGTCTGGAAGTTTTCTATTTTTTGGAACAGCTTGAGAAAGATAGGTATTATCTCTGCTTTAAATGTTTGGTAGAATTCCCCTGGGAAGCCATCTGGTCCCGGACTCTTATTTGTTGGGAGATTTTTGATAACTGATTCAATTTCTTCACTGGTTATGGGTCTGTTCAAGTTTTCTATTTCTTCCTGTTTCAGTTTTGGAAGTGGGTGGGTGCTTAGGAATTTATCCATTTCTTCCAGGTTGTCCAGTTTGTTGGAATATAATTTTTCATAGTATTCCCTGATAATTGCTTGTATCTCTGAGGGATTGGTTGTAATAATTCCATTTCCACTCATGATTTTATCTATTTGGGTCATCTCCCTTTTCTTTTTGAGAAGCCTGGCTAGAGGTTTATAAATTTTGTTTATTTTTTCAAAAAACCAACTCGTTTCATTGATCTGCTCTATAGTTTTTTAGATTCTATATTGTTTGTTTCTGCTCTGGTCTTTATTATTTCTCTTGTTCTGCTGGGTTTGGGGTTTATTTGCTGTTCTGTGTCTAGTTCCTTTAGGTGTGCTGTTAGATTTTGTATTTGGGATTTTTCTTGTTTCTTGAAATAGGCCTGGATTGCAATGCATTTTCTTCTCAGGACTGCCTTTGCTGCATCCCAAAGTGTTTGGATTGTTGTATTTTCATTTTCATTTGTTTCCATATATTTTTTAGTTTCTTCTCTAATTGCCTGGTTGACCCATTCATTCTTTAGTAGGGTGTTCTTTAACCTCCATGCTTTTGGAGGTTTTCCAGACTTTTTCCTGTGGTCGATTTCAAGTTTCATAGCATTGCGGTTTGAAAGTGTACATGGTATGATCTCAATTCTTGTACACTTATGAAGGGCTGTTTTGTGACCCAGTATGTGATGTATCTTGGAGAATGTTCCATGTGCACTCGAGAAGAAAGTATATTCTGTTGCTTTGGGATACAGAGTTCTAAATATATCTGTCAAGTCCATCTGATCCAATGTACCATTCAGGGCCCTTGTTTATTTATTCATTCTGTGTCTAGATGATCTACCCATTGTTGTAAGTGGGGTATTAAAGTCCCCTGCAATTATTACATTCTTATCAATAAGGTTGCTTATGTTTGTGATTAATTGTTTTATGTATTTGGGGGCTCCTGTATTCGGCGCATAGACATTTATAATTGTTAGCTCTTTCTGATGGATAGACCCTGTTAATTGTTATATAATGCCCTGCTTCATATCTTGTTACAGCCTTTAATTTAAAGTCTAGTTTGTCTGATATGAGTATGGCTACTCTAGCTTTCTTTTGACTTCCAGTAGCATGATAGATAGTTCTCCATCCCCTCACTTTCAATCTGAAGGTGTCTTCAGGTCTAAAATGAGTCTCTTGTAGTTAAAAACTAAGTTTTGGGGCACCTGGGTGGCTCAGTCGGTTGAGTGTCCAACTTCAGCTCAGGTCATGATCTCACACTCCATGAGTTTGAGCCCCGCGTTGGGCTCTGACAGCTCAGAGCCTGGAGCCTGCTTCAGATTCTGTGTCTCCCCTCTCTCTGCCCCTCCCCTGCTCATGCTCTGTCTCTCTCTGTCTCAAAAATCAGTAAAAACATTTGAAAAAATTAAGAAAAATAAAAGCTAAGTTTTAAAAGAAAAAGTTGTATAATTTCAAATTACATTTTCAAATATTTAAAGCTAATTAATGTTTTTGAGAATGTGAAGAAATGGGTGCTCTCATACTCTCCTGGGAGAGCATGTATTTGCTTAAATATTTTGAAGAGTAATTTGGTAATGTATGTATAATATACCTTAGAATATTTGCTTTGATACAAAAATTCTACTTCTAGGAATTTCTCTTAAGGAAAAATTAAAAAGCATGAGAAAGCTACAAATATGTTCATTGCAGCTTTCTTTATAATGGTATTAACTTAGTAACAACATAAAAATCCTTCAACATGGGATTTCTTGGGGCACCTGGAGGGCTCAGCTCAGATCATGATCTCACAGCTGTGGGATTCAGCCCCTCGTTGGGCTCTGTGCAGAGTGTGGAGGCTGCTTGGAATTAAAAAACAAAACTCATGGGATTTCTTAATTAAGTCATGGTACATACATAAACTTTTAAATGGCTATTGACCTCGTAGTTGTTGCCAACCTAATGGTCATCACTTTCCTCTTCTCTCTTGTTAACAGAATTACCATTTTTTTTTTTTTAGGTATTGAGGTAATATGCTCAGGGAAGGTGGGCGTAGTCTGAGGAGTGAATTGTGATGACAGTGGTAATCCAATATCTATGTGTTTGGTTTAGAGGTCAACCAATGAGTTATTTCTGGTCAATGAGACACTAACGTTGTTCTTCTTGGAGCTTTTGGGAAGGTTTTTCATCCTGATAAAAATACATACATGAGGAGGAAACCCTGCCCATTTGTTCCTGTCTTTAGATATTTCATGTGAGGATATAAGAATGCGGTGCTTGCAGCTATGTAGCTATCTTATGACTCTGAGGGAAAGCTATGAGAATCATAGAAGTGCCAACTCAAAGCTTTGCGTTGTTGAGTGGTATAGTCGCTTTAAAACTATCTAATTCAAGACTTTTTATCTGTTTAATTTCCCTTTTTGGGAGTTCCATTACTTACAAATGAAATTACTCTGACTTATAAAACACTATAGATAATGAAAAGAGTTCCAACTCTGAAGTTAAACACAGCTTGGTTTCAAATCTTGGGTAACTCTTACTAGGGCTACTCCACTATTAGACCATGGACTATTTACTGAAATTGTCAAAGCCGTAGTTTTTTCATCTGTAAAATAAGGATAATAATATAACTTCTATCTTATAAGGTTGTAGTGTGAAGGTTAAATATATATAGAGCTTACCACAGTACCCTCAGTAAAATCTCAATGAATATTGGCTATTGATAATTAAAGCAGCAATATTAATCTATACTGATATGAAAGAATGTACATTATATTAAGTGATAAAAGGACAATTATGTATGGTAGTTAACCATTTTGTGAAAATAAATGTATATTCTGAGAAAAAGTCTAGTAATATATACTAATCAAAATGTTAAAAATAATAATAATCTTTGGCTGTTAGGATTACTGTTTTAATTCTCTCCTTTATATTTTCCTAAATGTTCTAGAATTGTTTTAATGATTATATATTCCTTTTTATATATTTTTAAAAGCTAGTTAAATTTGGTAGGAGGTAGGAAGAAGCAAAAAGAGTGGAAGACCTATAGAGGATATTTAGAGGAAGGAGTGAGAAATAAGGATGAGTATTGTTGCAGAAGCAAAGGAAGGAACTGATTTCAAGAAGGGAGTAGCCAACATTATTGAATGCTTCTGAGGAGTGGCCAGTTAGTGGAACACTGAAAAGCGTTCATGGAATTTCACAATATCAAGTCACCTTAGAGTTGTGTCAACCAAGAAATCAGACTGTACTAGAAATGAGAAGGAAATGCGTAATGAAGAATTGGATTCTGGGGCTCCTGGGTGGCTCAGTTGGTTGGGCATCCGACTTCTGCTCAGGTCATGATCTCACCGTCCATGAGTTCGAGTCCCGCATTGGGTTCTCTGCTGACAGCTCAGAGCCTAAAGCCTGGAGTCTGCTTTGAATTCTGTGTCTCCCTCTCTCTCTGTCCCTCCCCCCACTTGCATCTGTCTCTCTCTCTCTCAAAAATAAAATGAAAACATTAAAAGAAATTTTTTTAAAGAATTGGGTTGAGCGGTGCCTGAGTAGCTGAGTTGGTTAAGCATCCCCAACTTTGGCTCAGGTCATGATCTCGAGGTTTTCAGGTTGGAGCCCCACGGTGGACTCTGTGCTGACAGCTCAGAGCCTGAAGCATGCTTCGGATTCTCTTTCTCCCTCTCTCTGCCCCTGCCCCCACTTGTGTTTTCTCTCTCTCTCTCTCTCTCAAAAATAAACATTTTAAAAAAAGAGTTGAGAAGTGGACAAGGTAAATGTATATTAATCTTTCAAAAAAATTGGTCGTGAAGAAGAGAGATAGGGCAGTGTTTTGGAGAAAAGCCAGTAGAGAAAGAGAGAGAGAGAGAGAGAGAGAGAGAGAGAGAGACTTAAGTTACAAAACATAAGAAGAGTTGCTAGGGCAAGGACCCTAGGGAAGTGGAAGACAATGGTATCCAATTGTACTTGTATGGGGAAATAATCTTCTACAAATGAGAACTTTCACAGTTCACTCAGTAGTGAGTTTTTCTACTCTCTTGCTTGTATATTTTGATGAACAGAATTTCATAATTTTAATAATAAAACATAAATCCCATTATTGTCAGTGATTTTATGTCTTATAGAAATAATTTCTGACTCCAAGTTCAGAAAGATACTCTCCTATATTCTAAAAATGTTAAAGTTTGCATTTCATATTTAAGTCCATAATCCATCTGGAATTGATTTTTGTTTGTAGTATGAGGTAGGGATTCAATGTCATTTAAAAATTTTGGATAGCAAATTATTCCAGCCTGATTATTTTTATCCATTGGTGTTCAATGTCTTGGTATGTGAGTCATGTAAATGGTATACAGGAGCCAGCTCATAGCAATTTGTGAAAATTGCTAACATCTCCCCCCAGTTTTGAATTTAGTGAAGTCTTTCTGGCAGCTTGAAATTAGCCAAGATTGTAGTATTTACACCATGGAAATCAGCAAACAACTACAAATCAAGGCTGTTTGACTGGAGAGCTGACTTATTTGTGATGATTTGCTCTTAAAAAAAAAAAGAGAGATTCTGGGGCTCCTGGGTGGCTCAGTCGGTTGGACGTCGGACTTCAGCTCAGGTCATGATCTCACGGTTTGTGGGTTTGACCCCTGCATCGGGCTCTGTGCTGACGGCTGAGAGCTTGGAGCCTGTTTCAGATTCTGTGTCTCCTTCTCTCTTTGCCCCTCTCCCACTTGTGCTCTGTCTCTCTCTGTCTCTTAAAAATAAATAAATGTAAAAAAAAAATTCTGTCTTTCCGCGGGAACCACCAACTTCCAGTAATTTGCCAAAATGACCAACACAAAGGGAAAGAGGAGAGGTATTCGCTATATGTTCTCTAGGCCTTTTAGAAAACATGGAGTTGTTCCTTTGGCCACATCCATGCGAATCTATAAGAAAGGTGATATCGTGGACATCAAAGAATTGGGCACTGTTCAAAAAGGAATGCTCCACAAATGTTACCATGGCAAAACTGGAAGAGTCTACAGTGTTACCCAGCATGCTGTTGGCATCGTTGTAAACAAGTTAACGGCCAGATTCTTGCTAAGAAAATTAACGTATGTATTGAGCATATTAAGCACTCAAAGAGTCGTGATAGCTTCCTGAAGGGTGTGAAGGAAAATGATCAAAAAAAAGAAGGACGCCAAGGAGAAAGGTACTGAGGTTCCACTGAAGTGCTAGGCTGCCCCGCCCAAGAAGCACACTTTGTGAGAACCAATGGAAAGGAGCCTGAGCTGCTGGAACCCATATGAATTCACAGCATGATAAATGTAAAAAAATAAAAGACCTCAAGACTGTAAAAATGTTTCCCTTATTTGAGTAGCTGTGTGGTGTCCTCTCCCTCAAAGAAATATTTAAAGCAAACTTTAATTGTGTCCTAATTCATTGGGTGATGTCTTTTTTTTTTTTTAATTTTTGTTAAGTTTATTTTTGAGAGAGAGAGAGACAGAGACAGAGACAGAGCATGAGTGGAAGAGGGGCAGAGAGAGAGGGAGACAGAATACGAAGCAGGCTCCAGACTCTGAGCTGTCAGCACAGAGCCGGATGTGGAGCGCTAACTCACAAACTATGAGATCATGACCTGAGCTGAAGTCGGATGCTTAACGGATTGAGCCACCCAAGTGCCCCTCGGGTGATGTCTTTATTCAAATTTGGTGGTTTATTTCTTGCTGAAAGATGTGAGGTGGTTTATTGTATACAGCAGAATATACTCAACTGGTTAGGAGCTGACAGATATTACTTATAAAATATTTACAGTAGTTTGAAAATAGTCCCTCTAAATCACTAAGAAAAAACAGTTTTAAAAATACACGAAAGCTTATCTGTTGCATTGTATTTAAGCTCAGGGAAAGTGGAGTACTTGTAATTGTATCCTGTCTTAAATAGCTGTGTTTTAAGGATAAAGAACTTGCCTTTGAAACCTATTACTTAAAAATAGATTGTTTAAAGCACTGTGTCTGGTTCCTACTAAACCGTTTTCCCTATCATTTCCTGTTACTGTTTCTTCTATATGGTGCTCTAGCTATTAGGAAAAATTTGTTTATTGGGACTGCTCTTTCTTGCCCCAGTTCCTTTGCCTGAAAATACCTACCTTTCTAAAGTTGGTGAATTTCTGATTGTCCTTTGTTCATCTTGAGTGTCTAAGTGAACCTTACCTGAAAAAGGTATTTTAAGGAATGAAAGTGTTTGGAATCAGAGGAGAGAAATTCTAGTTTGGGATGATAGAATAAAATCCCTTATATATGTTCCCACAGCGGGGGAAAAGATTCTAGATACTTTATTATTATTTATTTATTTTATTATACTTTATTATTTACTTATTTTAAGATTTTATTTTTAAGTTATCTCCCAACACACCCAACACAGGGTTCAAACTCACAACCCTGAGATCAAGAATCTCATGCTCTACTGACAGAGCCACAAGGCCCCTGGGTTGCTAATACTTTATTTATGATTGTCACATCTATGTTCATGAATGAGATTGATCTGAAATTTTCTTTCTTGTAATACCCTTGCTTGAATATGGTATAAAAAATATTCTATTATTATAATTTAGTTGAAGAGTGCTTATTTTGTTTGTATTCTCTGGAAAAGCTGATTAAAATTGAAATTACCTCTTCTCAGTAGAACTTGCTGGTAAAACCATTTGGTCCTGATTCAGTGTAATGTGTGGTGGTGGTGGTGGTGTGTGTGTGTGTGTCTGTGTCTGTGAAAAGATTAAAGATATTCAAGATAATGAATTTCTGTATTGGTTATAAGATCACTTATGTTTTTATGTTTTTTTCTTGAGTCTGTTTTCTAAAAACTTTCCACTTCACTCAAATTTACTAAGAAAAGACTTTCTTAATATTCTTATGTTTTTAATTTATGCTGCAGTTATTTTCCCTTAAATTTATAATACTTTCTTTTTTTTTTAACGTTTATTTATTTTTGAGACAGAGAGAGACAGAGCATGAACGGGGGAGGGTCAGAGAGAGAGGGAGACACAGAATCTGAAACAGGCTCCAGGCTCTGAGCGGTCAGCACAGAGCCCGACGCGGGGCTCGAACTCACGGACTGCGAGATCATGACCTGAGCCGAAGTCGGCCGCTTAACCGACTGAGCCACCCAGGCGCCCCTAATTTATAATACTTTCACTTGTGTTTCTCTTTCTTCTGATCAATATTGCCAGAGGTTTGACAATTTTATTCGTGTTTCCTTTGTTGTGTGTTCCTTCTTTTGTGTATATTTGTTTTCTATTTCATTAATTTATATTATTTTCTCACTTTGAATATCTTTTTTCTGTTGCACTTTATATAATGTTTTAATGTTTTCAGCTTAATGTCATTCATTTTCAGCTTTTCTTTTTTCTAAGATATGGCCATATATTTCCTCTAGTACTGCAAGTTTTGATGTGTACTGTTTTTCATTATCATTTAGTTCCATTTTTTCTTTCACTATATTCTTCTTTATTCCATGAATACTTTAGAAACATTTTGAAATTTTTAAATGTAGATTTTTAAAAATATTTTTTTGTTATTTATTTATGATAATTAGCATTGTAGTCAGGATGTAGTCAGTATGATACTAATTCATCAAAATTTGTTGAGACTTGCTTTATCTCCTAATACATAGTCAGTTTTCATAAATACTCCTTATATATTAAAAAAGTTGTATTTTTGCAGATGCTGGATGCAATTTTTTATATGTGTATTAAATCAAACTTGTTCAATCAAACTTGTTCAAATATTATTTTTAAAATATTTTTTAGAGGGAGTGCACAAGATGGGGGGAGGGACAGAGGGAGACACAGAGAGAGAGAAAGAGAGAGAATCTTAAGCAGGCTTCAGGCTCAGCATGGAGCCCAATGGGAAGTTCAGGCTCATAAGTATGGAATCATGACCTGAGCCGAAATCCAGAGTCAGACTCTCAACTGACTGAGCCACCCAGGTGCCCCTCAAATATTCTTTATCCTTACTAATTTTCTTTTTTTTTTTAAATTTTTTTTTCAACGTTTTTTATTTATTTTTGGGACAGAGAGAGACAGAGCATGAACGGGGGAGGGGCAGAGAGAGAGAGGGAGACACAGGATCGGAAACAGGCTCCAGGCTCCGAGCCATCAGCCCAGAGCCTGACGCGGGGCTCGAACTCACGGACCGCGAGATCGTGACCTGGCTGAAGTCGGACGCTTAACCGACTGCGCCACCCAGGCGCCCCGTATCCTTACTAATTTTCTGATCTACTTACTCTATCATTATTAAGTGAGTTTATTAAAATCTCTCACTTCGGTGGATTTGCCAATTTCTCTTTGTTATTTTGTCAATTTTAGCTTTCTGTATTTTGAAGTTATTTTTTGTATAAGTTTTCCCAATATTTTATTTTGAGAAGAGACTCCTACATAAAAATCGAAAGAATAATTCAACAAACATCCATACATCTTTTATTTAGATTCACAAACTGTTACCATTTTGTCACATTTTGCTTTCTCTATTTCTATATGAGTATGTATGAATTTATGTCTTTTTTTAAGTTGAAGTGAAACCCATAGTATAAAATTAATGATTTTAGAGTGTAAAATTCAATGACATTTAGTATATTCACAATGTTGGGTAACCACCACCTTTATCTAATTCCAAAACATTTCATCATGCCAAAAGAAAACCCGGCACCCATTGAGCAGTTGCTCCCCATTTCTCCCTCCTTCTAGCTCTGGAACCAACAAACTACTTTTTGTCTCTATGAATTTACCTATTATATATATTTCATAAAAATGAGATCATGCACTATATGGCATTTTGTGTCTGGGTTCTTCCACTTGGCATAATATTTTTGAAGTTCAACAATATTGTAGCATGTATCAGTATTTCATTTATAATATATATATACCTTATTTTTTATCCATTCATCTGTTGATGGACAGTTGGATTGTTTTCACCTTTCAACTTTTGTGAATAATGATGTAATGAATATCAGCATCAGCATACAAGTATCTGTTTGAGTCCCTGTTTTCAATTCTTTTAGATATATACGTCAGGCTGGAATTGCTGAGTCATATGGTAATTATATGTTTAACTTTTGTAGGAACTGCCAAAGTATTTCCAGAGTGACTGCACTATTTTACATTCTCACTAGCAATATATAAGAATTCCAATTTTCTACATTCTCATCAACACTTGTTATTTTCTGTTTTTGTTTTATTATTATAGTTATTCTAGTGGGTATGAAGTGGTATCTCATTGTGGTTTTAATTTGCATTTCCCTAGTGACTAATGATATAGAGCATTTTTTCATGTGCTTGTCTACCATTTGTATATTCTTTTTAACAGAAATGTCTATTGAAGTCCTTTGTGCACTTTTTTTTTTAATTTTTTTTTAACGTTTATTTATTTTTGAGACAGAGAGAGACAGAGCATGAACAGGGGAAGGGCAGAGAGAGAGGGAGACACAGAATCTGAAACAGGCTCCAGGCTCTGAGCTGTCAGCACAGAGCCCAACGCGGGGCTCGAACTCACCGACCGTGAGATCATGACCTGAGCCGAAGTCGGACGCTTAACTGACCAAGCCACCCAGGCGCCCCTTTTGTGCACTTTTAAATTGGGTTGTTTGTCTTTTTGTTTTTGAGTTGTAAGAGTTCTTGCGTATTCGAGACACTATATTCTTGTCAGATATAAGTTTCAAATATTTTCCATTCTGAGGTTATCTTTTTATTTAATAATGCTCTTTGATGTACAAAAATTTTTAATTTTGATGAAGTCAAGTTTATCTATTTTTTCTTCTGTTGCTCATACTTTTAATGGCACATCTAAGAATCTCTTGTCTGAGTACGTGAAGATTTACCTCTATGTTTTCTTCAAAGAGCTTTATAGTTTTAGTACTTACATTTAGGTCTTTGATCCATTTTGACTTAATTTTTCTATGTGCTGTGAGATAGGAGCCCAACTTCATTCTTTTATATCTAGATATCCATTTGTCCTACTACCATTCATTGAAAAAACTGTTCTTTCTCCATTGAATAGTGTTGGCACGCTTGTTGAAAATCAGTTGTTCATAGATATATAAGTGTATTTTTACCCTCTCAATTTTGTTTGGTTGGTATATCGGTTTATTCTCATGCCAGTACAGCCTTGCTTTGCTTACTATAACTTTTTTGTAAGTTTGTAACCAGGAAGAATGAGGCCTCCATCTTTGTTCTTCTTTTTCAAGATTGTTTTGGCTATTCAGAGCCTCTTGTAGTTCCACATGAATTTGAGGATTGGCTTTTCTGTTGTTGCAAAAAAGGCCTTTGGAATTTCAATGAGTCTGTACATCCCTTTGGGTAGTATTGCTATATAACAATATTGTTTTCCAATCCACGACACGGAGTATCTTTCCATTTATTTAGTTAGCTCTTTAATTTCTTTCAGCAGTTTTTTATATTTATCAGTATGTAAGTCTTTAATCTCCTTGGTTATATGTATTCTGAGCTACTTTTATTTTTTGGATGCTATTATAAATGGAATTGTTTTCTTAATTTTCTTTTTGGATTGTTTACTGCTGTTATATAGCAACACAACTGATTTTTATTAATGTTTATTTATTTAGTTTGAGAGAGAGAGATAGAGCAAGCAGGGGAGGGGCTGAGAGAGAGGGAGACAGAGAATCCCAATCAGGCTCTGCACTGTCACACAAAGCCCAACGTGGAGTTTGAATTCGTGAACTGTGAGAGAATGACCTGAGTTGAAATTAAGAGTTGGTCGCTCAACCAACTGAACCACACAGGTGCCCTGCAACACAACTGATTTTTGAGTGTTAATCTTATACCCTGTAACTTGTTGAATTAGTTTACTAGTTCTATTAGTTCTTTTATGGATTTTTTTAAAGTAGGTTCCAAGACCAGCGTGGAACCCAACGTAGGGCTTGAACTAATGTCCCTCAGATCAAGACCTGAGGTGAGAACAACAGCTGGACACTCAACTTACTGAGCCACCCAGGCACCCTTCTTGTATGGATTGTTGAGGGGATTTCCTATGTAAAGGATCATGTTGTTTGTGAATAGGAATAGTTTTATTTCTTTCTACTTTGTATGCCTTTTTCTGTTGTTGTTGCCTAATTGTTTTGGTTAGGACTTCTAGTAAAGTGTTTAGTCGCACTGGTGAAAGTGAGCATTCTTGTCTTGTTCCTGATCTTAAAGGAAAAACTCCTAGTCTTTCATCACTGAGTCCAACATTAGCTGTTTTCTGGTGGTGGTTTATGTCTAGATTTCTGTGAAAATTTTTTAACTGTGTTTGCAATATATAAGGCTTTTTGAATACAAAAATTTATGTATTTGATCATTTTGGAAATATTATTAACTTTCCTTCATTATTTCATTTATCTTTCACTATTATAAGTATATATTTGTTAGACCTTCTCTGTGCTATGTGTTCATACTTATTAAATATATTCTATTTCATTGTTTTTTTGTGTGTTGTATTCTGAGTAGTTCCCTCAGATATAGCTTTCAATTTACTAATTATTTCTTCAGTTCCATCTAGTCTGCTGTTTAATCCACATCCTTGGGTGGGTTTTTAAAAAATTTTCAATAATTGTATTTTTGCATTTCTAAAAGTTCTTATTGGTTCTTTTATAACTCAGCTGATTTTTTATAAATTCATTCTTTGGCTTTATGTTCTTTTATTTCTTTAAGTATATTAAACATGTTTATCTTGTATTCTATATCAGTATAGATATATACCTTGTATATATAGCTTTTTATGTTAAAATTATATATAACTTCCTAAACTGAAGTTTTTGTGAGTCTCATTCTGAAATTTTTTATGCTGACTTTGTTCACAATAATTTATTCTTCGTGTCTCATTATGTCAAAGTATGGATTTATGTTCCTTGAAATTTTATTGGTGGGATTTTTTTTTGAGGCCTAAATTAAAGTTAAATTTCTTGAGAGATTTGTTTTATTTTCTGCTCAATGTCTGGACTAAGACTAGGACTAATTTGAATGAAAATTTCTGTTTGTGTTTTTGGGACCATTCAGATTTTGTAAATCCTATCATTAAACCCACTTCAGGGTGGACTTGTAGTCTTGAATTATCAAGAATGACTTATCTTTTGCCTTGATTTATGGCCAAGAGTGAGACAATTTTCCTTAACATCTTTCTCCGTAGGATAGATTATTTTCTAGATTACTCACTGAGGATATGGGTCTTTGGGATTCTTTGTTATTTGCAAAGTCCAGTATAATATCCTGCCTTCACGGGCCTACATTGTCTCTTGTCTGCCATGCCCAATGCCTTTTAAAACTAAAACTCTAGGCCACCAAAGATTGACAGATACCCAAGACAGGAGCTGTCTTCAGATTTCATATCTCTTTGGAGTTATGATCCTCTTCTTATACTTTTTTTTAGCTTTGGAGGTTCTCTCTTGCATTCTTGATAAGTCAATCATGGATGTAAAAAAAATTTTTTTTTAATTTAACTAGCATTTTAAAGATATTTTGCACTTAAGAACTTTTAGAAATGCAAAAATACAATTATTGAAATTTTTTTAAAAACCCACCCAAGGATGTGGATTAAACTGGGCATTTAAAAAGAAATTTGATAGGTTTTTGCCAAGGACTAGAATTTTGTTATTTCTGAATAAAGATAACATATACCATATTTAGCTTAACCTTTCCCCTACTCTTAAATTGTCATGCTAATTTTCTTTATTATTTCTTCATTAGTTTTTTTACTAAGTATAATAGTGAGGTGAATATCTTTCCTCTTTATTTGTTGCTTTATTAATATCTTGATTATTTCCTTGGAATATTTTTGAATAGGATTTCTGGGTCAAAGGAAAAATGGCCATTGATTTGAAGGAAGTTTAGGAAGTAGTATCTACAAGAATTGGATGTAGGAGGTAAGGCAGAGGAGGGAATCTAGTATGAGACTTAAGTTTTTGGCTTAAGTAACAGGCTAGATGATGATGTCATTAACTAAGATTGGGAACACAGGTTAAGGTGGGTGTGTGCGTGGGGAATGATAACAAATTCAGTTTGGACATGCTGTATCTGAGGTTAGGTCACGTAGGTAGAGAAATTTTTAGTAGGCAGTTGCAAATACAGGGCAGAGGCTCAGGAGAGGGTTTTGGGCTATAGACACAGATATGGGATTCACAAAATTGGGTGTTCCAGGAGCCTGGAATCTATCAAATGTATTTTCAGGGATTAATGTATTTGATAAATTGATTTTTATCCTAATGCTTCTATTCATGCTTTCATTTCAATAATAATCTGGATCACTCGGATGACCACTTTATTAATAGTATTGCCAACTTACTTCAGTGTCTTTATTTGTATTAATGTTTATAATCTTGCTGGTGCCAAGTATCACAGAGCCAGGCTTACTATGTAAATGATGCATTCAGGTCAAGTGAAGATGAAGTGATATCATTGTGTGCTTGCTCATATGAATGAAGGTTTCATAGTAGTATGAATAGAGAAAAGTGGTGGGAGAACTGAATCATCACATGGTACATAGTTCTATTTAAATTAAAAAAAATCTATGTTATTAGCAGCCACGCCCACATTCACATTCTGAGTTGGCAAATTGGTTTCAAGGAAAAAAGCATAACAATCCTAATAAATTAATGTTTATTTCATCGTATGAGTTTTTTTAGATTTTTAGTTTTATTTGAGTGTATTTTATAAAGATTTTGCTTGTAAACTTGTTAGGAACTAAAAGCATAAAGAATTTGTGCTTATTTAAGTAAGTGAATAATACAATAAAAATAATTTTGGTCAACATTGAAAACTTAAGACAATAATTTTTTTAGATTATACAAATTTGTGTGTCAGAGCTGAGCCATGGATATAAGTAGGACTTGTCCAGAGAAAGTTCAAAGTGGAGAAAGAAAGGGTGCTGGGAACAGAATGCTGGGAAGCATCAGTAATTAAGTAATGCATGAAGGGAAAGAGAAAAACTTACAAACCCAATGTTAAGATGGGAATAAGGTGGTTAAAAGGAGGGAATTGAAATGTCTTTGAAAGGCATATATGGCCTTTTCCCAAACACTTTCAGTGGAATGAGTAAATAAGTGGTGAGAATGTAGGTAGGAACAGTGTCAGAACAGTTTCTTAAAATGAGCTTGGTTAAGATTGAAAGGAAAGAAAGAATGTTCTGGAATGGGACATAACATCATTATAAATGCAAGTCCTTGAACATATTTATGTGCTAAAAAGGAATAATGAAGGAAGGATTCACATATATATCGGAAGAAATAATCGACAAAATGGGATCTCAGTAAAAATGGGACTCAATGTGAGATAGATAACAGATGGCAGGGTTTTCCCTTGAAGAGTAATGGTAATATTCATTTGAGATGAGATATGAGTAAGTTTAAAACTGGAAACTGGAGTCATGCTGTTTGGCTTGTAAGTTTCTATGAAGTAAGGATCAGAGTGATGGGGAGGTAGTTGTAGAAGATTCATGAAAACAGTGATGAAGATTTGTAATAGTTATTATGAGAAATGGGTTGGGAACTTAACCAACAGTGTTGACAACCTTTCTGAGATCAGGGTTCTAGTTTTGGCTGTGCGACTTACTAGCTCTATGAATTAAGCAAATAATCTAACCTGTCTGAATATTTGTAGAATGAGGAATTTGGACAATGTACCTACTTCTTTTTTTTAGTTAAAATTATTTTTTATTGAATTATAATTGGCATATAATATTAGTTTCAGGTGTATAGTATATTGATTTTATATTTTTTTACATTCTGAAGTGATCACTTGGTTAGGTCTGATTACTATCTGTCACTATACAAAGTTGTAATATTATTGACTATATTCCACATAATTCACACACATCTTTTTGACTTATTTACTTTATAACTGGAGGTTCATACCTCTAAATCCCCTTTGCCTATTTCACCCATCTCCCTACACTCTTCCCCGCTGGCAAATACCAGTTTGTTCTCTCTATATGTGAATCTATTTCTGTTTTATTTGTTTTGTTTTTTTGTTTTGTTTAATTTATTTTGTTTAATTTATTTTAATTTGTTTATTTAACTTATTTTTAATTGTTTTGTTTGTTTCATATAAATGAAATCATATGATATTTGTCTTTATCTGACTTATTTCACTTAGCATAATATCCTCTAGGTTCAGCCTTGTCACAAAGGGTAAGATTTCCTTCATTTTTGTGGCTGAGTAATATTTCATTGTAGATATACTACCAGTTCTTCTTTATCCATTAATCTGTCAATGGACACTTAGTTTCCTTCCATATCCTGGCTATTATAAATAGTGCTTCAGTGAACATAGGGGGCCATATCTTTTTGAATTAGTGTTTTTGTCTTCTTTGGATAAATACATAGAAGTGGAATTGCTGGATTGTATGGTAATTCTATTTTTATTTATTTAATTAATTAATTTATTTATTTTTAATTTTTTTTAACGTTTATTTATTTTCGAGACATAGAGAGACAGAGCATGAACGGGGGAGGGTCAGAGGGAGAGGAAGACACAGAATCCGAAACAGGCTCCAGGCTCTGAGCTGTCAGCATGGAGCCCGATGCGGGGCTTGAACTCACAGACTGTGAGATCATGACCTGAGCCGAAGTCGGAGGCTCAACTGACTGAGCCACCCAGGCGCCCCTGTATGGTAATTCTATTTTTAATTTTGAGGAACCCCCATACTATTTTCCACAGTGGCTGCACCACTTTACATTCCCACTAAGAGTGCATAAGCGTTCCCTTTTCTCCACATCCTCACCAACATTTACTTCTTGTCTTTTTGGTAATAGCCATTCTGACAGGTGTGAAGTGATAGCTCATTGTGGTTTGATTTGCATTTCCCTGATGATGAGTGATGTTGAGCATATTTTCATGTGTCTCTTTGTCACCTATATGTCTTCTTTGGACAAATGTCTGTTCAGGTCCTTTGCCTGTGTGTTAATCGATTATTTGGGGTTTGGGGGATTGAGTTGTATCAGTTCTTTATATGTTTTGGATATCAACCCCTTATTGGATATATTGTTTCCAAGTATTTTCTCCCATTCAGTAAGTTGCCTTTCTATCTTGTTGATGGTTTCCTTTGCTGTCCATAAGCTTTTTAGTTTGATGTAGTTCCATTTGTTTATTTTTGCTTTGTTACCCTTGCCTGAGGAGACATATCCAAAAATATATTGCAAAGACCAGTGTCAAAGAGCTTACTGCCTGTGTTTTCTTCTAGGAGTTTTATGGTTTCAGGTCTTATAGTTAAGTCTTTAATCCATTTTGGGTTTATTTTTGTGTATGGTGTAAGAAGGTGGTCCAGTTTCATTCTTTTGCATGTAGCCATCTGGTTTTCCCAACACGGACTAGGTAATTTATAAAGAGCTTTTAAGTCCCCAAATCATTTAATTTAGAAGTCAGGCACTAACTCCTTTCTAATAAGAAATCTAACACAATAAATATTTTCCCCTTTTAAGAGTTACTTTGGAACCAAAAACTAGGCCTTTTTAGACTACATTTAGTTTGAAAGTCCACATGGAGAATTAAAAAGCCAGTTAAAATAGGAAGGGAAAAGGAATGGAAGACTTATTTTTTTCTCCTCTTCAAGCACACCAACCATCCACTGAAGCAAACAACACTCACAGAAAGATACAGGAACTAGAATAAGAAAAAAAGGTGAAATAAATTGTTGTCAGTGTCTTTTTGTCTTCTAGTTCCTAGGAATTTGTAAGTGAATTCCAACTTTGTGTTAAGTTATTGTGAAATTCCAATGAGGAATTGAGGAAAATGAGATAGCCTGGAGGAATTTTTTTTTTAATTTTTTTTTTTAATGTTTATTTATTTTTTGAGAGAAAGAGAGAATGAGTAGGGGAGGGACAGAGAGAGAGACACACAGAATCTGAAGCAGGCTCCAGGCTCTGAGGTGTCAGCACAGAGCCCCACATGGGCCTTGAAGTCACGAACTGTGAAATCATGACCTGAGCTGAAGTCCAAGGCTTAACAAACTGAGTCACCCAGGTGCCCCTCTTATATATCTGTCTGTCTACAGATAGATAGATAGATAGATAGATAGATAGATGATAGATAGATTTTCCAGGAATAGAATTTAGTAATTCATCACTTACATTTAGCATCCATGCTGCTCATCCCAACCAGTGTCCTCTTTAATGCCCCTCACCCGTTTAGCCCTTCGCCCCACCCAACACCCTGCTGGCAACCTTCAGTTTTTCTCTGTATTTAAGAGTCTCTTATGGTCTGTCTCCACTGGAGGAATTTCTTGTAAGAGAATCCACTCTAAAAGTCTAACTACTCTGCATCTTTAAGGAAGGAGTGGCTCCAAATAAACACAGGCTTGATAATGATTAAAAATGTAACTTTAGTGGGTCACCTCTCTTTGCTCTCAAGAATTTTTTTTACAATTAAACTTTTTTTAAAATTTAAATTCTTTACAATTTGCGGTATGAATCAACTGAAATAACTTCCTAAATACCATATCTGGCCTTGTAAAGAGTCAAGACCACATTCAACAATCATGGGAATACCTAACTCTTTATTTTCCTTCAAGAAAGGTCTTTATGTAAAAAAAGACCAAAGCAATCTGAGTTGTGCCTGAAATTCAAGAAAACCCAGAGCTATATGATTCCCTGAGCTGCTTGGCCTGGAATACTCAGGAGCTGCTTGTATGGAGCTGTGTGCACCTACTGTACTCCATGCATTCAGCCCTCAGCTAATAATGCCTGCGAAGAGTAGACCTCCAGCAGAAGGAAGAGTTCCAGTCCTGCCAACTATTACACTATTTATGTATTCACAGTTCCGCTTCTCTCACCAGAATGTGAATTCCTGGAGGGCAGAGAAATTGTCTAATTCATCTTTTTTTTTTTTCAACGTTTTTTATTTATTTTTGGGACAGAGAGAGACAGAGCATGAACGGGGGAGGGGCAGAGAGAGAGGGAGACACAGAATCGGAAACAGGCTCCAGGCTCCGAGCCATCAGCCCAGAGCCTGACGCGGGGCTCGCACTCATGGACCGCGAGATCGTGACCTGGCTGAAGTCGGACGCTTAACCGACTGCGCCACCCAGGCGCCCCCTAATTCATCTTTTTATCCCTAGTGCCTTTAACAGCAACTTGCACATAGCAACTTCTAATATCTTCTTACGGGATAAATAAATGATTTAAATCTATGATTCAGTATCCCAAATAATAAAAGGCAGAGTGTATAATAATTTCTAAGCATTCTTAAGGTATGGCTAATAACAGTTCTTTTCAGTTATGTTAACACAAAAAGAAATGGCACTTGGCATCTTTGGAAATTAAGGAAATATATATTGATTGGATATATATTGAAAATCAATGTATATATTTCTGAATGCACATATGAGCATATGTTGTTCTGATTATTTCCACATATCTCTTGCCAGGCAGATTTTTCTAAAGCACCATCTTTATTTTGTTATTTCTCTGATTAAGGCCCCATGATGACTTGTAGTTGTATAATGTATTGGTTTGGAGCTTTTGGACACTAACAAAAAGCAGTTTTCATTTAATCCAAAATTTCATCAGTGTTGTGTAATGGAAGTGGTATAGAATTATGCTATGTGGGCATAATTATTACTCAATACTTATTTGAATGCAGGGGACAGAAACTCAATTCAATTAGTTGAAGAAGGAGAAGGAGGAGAAGAAGAGGAGGAGGAGGAGGAGGAGGAGGAGGAGGAGAAGAAGAAGAAGAAGAAGAAGAAGAAGAAGAAGAAGAAGAACGACGACGACGACGAAGAAGAAGAAGAAGAAGAAGGACGACGAAGGAGGGGGAGGGGGAGGGGGAGGAGGAAGAGGAGGACGAGAGGGAGAGAGGGAGAGAGAAAGAAAGAAGAAAGAAAGAACGAAAGAAAGAAAGAAAGAAAGAAAGAAAAAAGAAAGAAAAGGAAAGAAGAGAAAATGTTTTTTTGAGTTAATGGGAAGTCCAGGAGATTGCACCTGGCTGTAGGCATGGCTGGCTCCAGAGGTTTGAATAATGTTGTCAGGACTCTGACTCTATTCCTCTCTCAGATTCATTCATTTCTTCTTGGCGTCATTCTTAAGTAGGATTTCTCTTCTCTGAAGGTAATGTGGCCTCCAGTTGTCTTAGGCTCACATCCTTCAAGTTTAGCAATCTCCAAAGTAGGGGAAATCATCCTGATTAACTCCAGAGGGAAAGTTCTGGGGAGGACTCTATTTGGCCTAAACTGGGTCATGTACCCATTTCTCAACTAATGTGGTGAAAGAATGGTATATTTTGACTTGCTAAATCTGGATCACATGTCCCAGGCTTGGAGTCAAGGGAAGGTGGAGTCCCATAATGGCCATTTCCTTCAAGATCACTTTGAATGGGGTAGAGCAGTTCTCCAAAGGAAATTGTGTGGCTCTTATCAGAAGGGAGATGCATTGACACAAGTAGCTTATCGGTCTACCACACCAGGGCTGAGGTGGAGCTTGTATATTCAGGTCTGATGAACCAACTGGCATCTGTCCCAGTTGCTCAGGGTGTATATTCTCAATGCCTGGTGTACATATTGTACCATTGTTAACTTTTTTTTTTAACGTTTTATTTTTTTGAGAGACAGAAAGAGTGTGAGCAGGAGAAAGGCAGAGAGAGAGGGAAACACAGAATTCAAAACAGGCTCCAGGCTCTGAGCTGTCAGCACAGAGACCAATGCAAGGCTCGAACCCATGAATGTGAGATCATGACCTGAGCTGAAGTCAGATGCTCAACCGACTGAGCCACCCAGGTGCCTCAATTGTTAACTATTTTGATATCATCCCCACACCCCATGAATCTCACCATTTATGAGTTAAAAATAATATATGTAATACCATATGAGCAGTCTTGAACACATAAAAAGAATATTTATTTTTATGGAACAAAAATGACACCTAAACAAAGTTTTTGGCAAGATATTTTTCAGAGCCTGATCAGATTTGGAGCAAACAAAGAGAATTGGTGAAACTATTGCCCCCCCCTTTTTTTTTCTTAAAGAAAAAATAAATAACGTTTATATGTAGTCCTTTATGAAGTGTTTATATCATATTATTACTCTCCCCAATATCTAAAAGTGGTTTGAATTTCTGATAATAAAACTGAATACTTCTGTCAGTAGTGAGCTTAGGGACACATGCACCAAAGCAAAGCTAAGTCCCAAGTCCCTAAGATGCCCTTCAAAAGCAGTCATCCAGTTAATTTGATCTATTAAACAAACTTAGCAGTTGGGATGCCCACACAGTGAGAAAGGCTGCTTAGAGATGGAATTTTGGCTTTAATTGGAATCTTCTGTCCTTTATTAGACAACCATAAGCTTCCAATTATACACACCATCTTCATTTCAAATTATGGATTTATAAAACCTTATGAATTTTCATTCCTCACAACAGATTTAGGAATAAACACAAGCTTCTGTCATGAACAAATATAAGAGGTTTTCTTTTCTCTCTCTCTCTCTCTCTCTCTCTCTCTTTTTTTATGCCACATCCCAAAGGTCATTGATAATTGACCAAACACCCACTGTGTATCCAGAGATGTGTTAGGTATTTGGAGCTATTAAAAGGAAACTTGAAAAATAATTCTTTTCCTTGAAGAATTTAGGTAATATGTCTCAGGAGAAAAATTAACATACTTAGAACAATAAGGTAATAATTAAATGGAACCTTTGCTGTTTCCACTAATGGTGTAATGGCTTCCCCTCCATTTCAGTCTGTTGAATTTTACCCATTCTTCAGGGTCTGTTTCCAGAACTTTCCTTTATTTAGCTTTACTTGATTACTTGAATATAAAGTAGGGCTTACATTCCTCTGAACCATCCACCCTAGCGACACTTAAAATGTCTTCATAGCTTTTTATCATCTATAGGAGCAGCCCAGCCTCTGTAGCCTGGTGAGGAGTCCTTGACCAGCTTTCTTGCCTTATCTCCCCTTGCCCTTCTATTTGCACACATTTTGAAAGTAAACCAAATCCTGGTACCAAATCCAAACCTGGTTTAGTAAACAAAATGAAACAAAACAAAATGTTACCAAATGTTGTGAATTTCCACATGTAGTCTTCTCTACATAGACCAGTCTTTTCCTTCCCTTTCCCCCAATTTAGCGCTTGACAAACTCCCACTCACTCATTAACATAGCTTAGACATCACTCTCTCAATGAGGTCTCCTTCCTTTCCATCCTGTAGGTTGTGCTCTGCCTTTTGTACCTGCTCTTATGATTCTGGGTGGTGTTGATTCACTTTCATGTCTACCTGCATTCTCCTTGTAATCGTCAGCACCCATCCCTTACTTAGTTTGGACCCCTGAGTGTCTAGTAAGAGCCTGGCACACAACAGGTCCTCCATAAAATTTTATTGAAATGAATTGGGTTGCATTGAACTAAGTAAGAGTATAGAGAAGACTTGAAGTAGCTGAAGATCCTAGCTGAACCCCAGGTTTTATGTCCATGTTGACAAGGGGAAAATGTTGTTAGAGAAGGGGGAGATGACATGAGCAATACCCAAGGGAGGAGAATGAGCCAGGTGAAAGCTAGGGACTGTGGATGATCATATCTGCCTAGAGTGGAGGCTGTAGAGTGGAGAGTGTTAGGAAATAAAATCAGAAAGGCCAGGATGGCCATGTTATGGAAGACTTTGAATGTGAAGCAAAGGAGGTGAAACATGATGGAATAAGTACTGCAATTTGAGAAAAGAAAATTTTAGAAATATCCCAAGTATCTGTGTAGAAGAGGAGCTTTATCCCTCTTGCAACCTCTTTTGGCATTTACATTATTACTACTAGTATGTCAGTGGTCCCAACTGACCTAGAGTCATCTGAGCATAATAGTCTGGTAGTTTGAAGCAGAGTGTGATGTGTTGGGAGTCAGAAGTCTGGAGTTGAATTTCTCCTCTGGTCTAATTTGTTACCTGATAGGGTGAAATCACTTCACCTCTCTAATCCTGTGTTCTCATCTGTAAAATGAAGGCAGAAGGTGGATAACACAATTCATGAGGTCCCTTTGATCTCTAGGAGTCTATATGTAACAAAATAACTAATTCTTAGCTACTTTATTAATCTGTTTTTGCCCCTTAGTTTTATTTGTTTATTTACCTGTTTACTGGGTTTTAGAGTTGCTTTATTAGACAGGTCTCTGACAGTCCCACAATCTGCTCTGCTGAGACCAGCCTCTGAGGTCCTAACCATTGTGTCACACCTAGAAAACCCTGCCCAAGCTTCCACCCTTCCTTAAAAACCCAGCTCCAGCCCAACATATTTCTTGAAGCTTTTCCTAATCTCTCCAAGTCTCTGATATTTATTCCTTGCTTTTGATGTTTAAATATATTTTGTCTTGAGCTATTCTTTATTTGTATCATATTGTCTTTTCTCTCTCCAATTTCTTTTTAAGCTTCATAAAATAAGGAACTGTTACATGCAATATTTGTTCATCTCCCATACCCCATTTCACCCCAGTACAAAGCTAGGCACAAAATAGATGTTTAGTAAACGTCTTGAAATATTGAATGAATGATGTACAGGAAATATTACTAAAAATAGAAAAAGCTGACCTCAAAAAGGACACCTATAGGGCTTGGAATTGAAATAATGTAGCCTATCAATGATTTCATAGATGGTATTTTGTACCCCATGAAAGACTGATTTAAGATGTGTGTGTGTGTATATACACACACACACAAGATGTGGTATATGTATATATACATACACAATGGAATACTACTCGGCAATGAAAAAGAATGAAATCTTGCCATTTGCAACAATGTGGATGGAATTGGAGGATATTTTGCTGAACAAAATAAGTCAGAGAAAGATATCATATGTTCTCACTCATATGTGGAATTTGAGAAACTTAACAGAAGACCATGGGGGAAGGGAAGGAAAAAATAGTTACAAACTGAGAGGGAATTAAACCATAAGAGACTCTTAAATACAGAGAACAAACTGAGGGTTGAGGGAGGGGAAATGGGTGATGGGCATTGAGGAGGGCACTTTTTGGGATCAGCGCTGGCTATTGTATGTAAGCAATGAATCATGGGAATCTACTCCTGAAGCCAAGAGCACGCCGTATACTCTGTATGTTAGCTAACTTGACAATAAATTACATTTAAAAAAAGATAGGATGATCTGTGAAGTTTCTGGTCTGTGGGCTTGTCTTGAATTAAAGAGTGGGTGGTACCAGGTCCTAGATATTCCAGCCAACTCAGGGAAAAGAAGAGAACTGTTTACTGAGTGACTTTGCTGTTGGACAAGTCCCAAGTGCAGCTTGAGAACATCGGGCAGAGTTACCACCCTGCTGCCACAACCTCTGCCAACTTGGATAAGAAGCAGTGAGGTTGACCTGTCTTTTGGCTCTGGAACAAGGCGAGGGAGCACACCAGCAGGCATGGGAAGGAAGAAGTTGTGAAATGAAAGACATGAAAAAGAGATGACTATGAGCCTCTTTCCTCTTTTCTCCTGTTACCCCAAGTCTCTCTCCTGCCTCCTTGACACCTGTAAAGTGGTAAAAACCAGAACCTTACACTTTGCACCAGCTGTGGCATGGGGCTTTGGGGTTTAGCTTGGGGTAACAGAAGACGGTGAAAATCAGTTTTGTTTCTTAAAGTAGTCCTACCATAAAAGGTTTGAAGATCACTACTCTGCTTGGATAATTAGCCTTTAAACAACCCAATGCCTAAACAGCTCAAAGCAAAATATAAGAGGGAGGTTTACTATGTGAAGCAGTTGAGTTCTAGATGGCAGTGTTGAAGCTCTCTTCACTGTAAATTAGCTCATGGAAATAAAACGTGAGGGGTTAGGAACTCCAAATCCTGCCGTTGCTCTCAAATTGCCTCAGGCTGTCTTTCATAGGAAAGTCCAGAAACTACGGATTCATCAGATGCACCCCCCGCCCCTTTCTGACATGCTCCAAAGCTGTTAGTGTTTTTAACAGAAGAATGGGGCATTACGTTGATTTGTCTTACTGTGTGCAGAAAATGTAGGAATAATTCCCGTGTGTCATCAACCATTTAGTCAGCACTCAGTTCCTTAGCAGAGGAAATGGTAGGATTTATTAGGGAAAGTATCCGTCATACCATATAAATAGATGCACAGTTAAAGCAGATGCAGCAGGCGGAGTATATATTTCTGTGTGACTGATCATAAGGAACTTATTATCAAGAACTCTTTGGAAAAATCAGTCATTTGGTAAGATGGCAAACATAAGGATGCACTTATATTTTTATGCAGTTCCTCGAAACAGTAATTTTGGCTCAAAATGCATTATTGGGGTAGAAATAGTTTTAATTAAAAATGGTTTTGCATTATTTTTTTACTTTTGAGAAAACATGCAAGTGATAAAAGCAGCCCAATTGTAGAAAAAGCTACCTAAAATAGATCACTTTCTCACTGCCGACCCCAGACCCCAGCCTCCTCCCTCTTTAGGGTCATCACTGTCAATTTATTTGGTATCATTCAGAAATATTCAACACAAACTGATCCCCCCCCCTTTTTTTTTTTTAGTTTTTACACAAATGGCAGTGTCTTTGTCATAGTCTTTCATGGCTACCTTTTTCTCTTAACAGTATACCTTGGAAATCATTCCTTATCAGTCTTACACATGGCCAGGCTCATTGTTTTTAACAGATTTAACTGATGTTGACATCTTGCCAAAATGGCTTTAGGGTTTTTTATGTTAACATTACGGATACTTTTTTTCCCTTTCTTAAATGTTTATTTTTGAAAGAGAGAGAGAGAGAGGGTGAGAGAGAAGGGGAGGGGCAGAGAGAGAGGGGGACAGAGGATCTGAAGCAGGCTCTGTGCTGACAGTAGCCAGCCCACTGTGGGGCTTTAATTCACCAACTGTGAGATCCTGACCTGAGCTGAAGTTGAAGTTGGTCACTGGACTCACTGAGCCACCCACGTGCTCCAACATTACAGATACATTTTAACCATAGCTCCCCCTGCCCAATTCTGTTGCTCTCTGACTAAAGGTAATCACTATCCCCAAATTAGCATGTATCCTTCCTGCCTTGTTTTTTATATATTTAGTGTATACGTATTTAGTATTTCATTATGTGACTCTGGCACCACAATTTATCAGCAGTTGTGTTTTTGAACATTTAGTTTGTTTGCAGGTGTTTGCTGTTAAGTGCAATTCTAAAATAAGCATTCTCTTTAATGTCTCCCTGGGCACATGTATGTGAATTTTTTAGGATATATACTAACAAGGAGAATTCCTAGGTTGTAAGGTGTGTGCATAGCACCTTCATCTGATATTGCAAAATTATTCTCCAGTGTGGTTTTTGACCATACACATTCACACCAGCCACGTTTAAAAGTTTTCCTTTCCTTTCCTTTCCTTTCCTTTCCTTTCCTTTCCTTTCCTT